>NC_064640.1:1474248-1777278 GCF_023864345.2 Schistocerca serialis cubense
TGAATCAGTAACAGCTTTACTGAAACAGAGGTGTCTCATCACTGCTCTTGAAATCATTACCCTCATGATGGCGAAGTACTTCTCTTTGATCACTGTCACGTGAAACCAGAATCCGCTCTTCCACTACTGACTGACATTAAAGGTGACTGGTGACTGGAACTTCCTTTTCAATTACCCTGAAAATTACAGCTGCATCTTTTCTATGTGGGAGCTGGATTCTTCATTGTCTGTGGCCTTGAAAATGTCGTAGTTGATTCCTTGGATGATTAGAGTCTTCCTTAAGTGATGGAGGGAGCAACTTTTGATATCCGCCTGAAACGGGGAAAGACTGTACTGAGTCCAGTAGTTATTGTGGTGCTGCTCCTCCAAGCTATATAACAAAGTGACTCGCAGTTAACTAACATTTGACCATTGTTTTTAAAACCAGGAAATTACTTTCCTCTCTTTCAGTGTGTGTTCAGGAGGTATCATTTAACCTCTGACAGACTTACATGGTTCCCATGCCTGAAGCACATAACTTGAAGACCTAAGTGTGTAAGCACATTAGCTACATGTCATTTGGAACAGAATGAATGTGTCTGTTCTAATTCTTTTCAAATGGAATGTGTTTTTTTGTGGTCGTGGCTTTACAATGGCTGAATTCTTTGCATTTGGGCTTGACCATTTTATCATTCGTGCACTTCGCCATGAGAGCATTAGGCCAGTAACAGGGCATATAAAACACTTGCCATACAGAATGATTTTTAATGTACTGACAACCCCCCCCCCCCCCACCCTGTCTTTGGCATTCCATACTACTGTCTACTCTGCAATAAAGCAATAAAGAACTTTAATGATTCAGCTGAGCATGATCTACGGTATTGTTACTGTGTGTGACCCATATAGTTGGGCATAATTCAGCGTGACATTGTTCACCATTGTAGATATTTTGTTGCTTACAGAGGGAGAAACCGTTGGCTACTCTACAATATTCTCAAAATTTGTCCTCGAGATTTGTTTACCATGTTTCATACAGTATTATATTTAATCACAATAGCACTGGACAGGTTAGATGTTGCCATGCCATTATATTCCTTATCTGCTTTGATTCCCCTTCACACTTATACAGCAAATAAGATCAGCCTCCCCAGGACACCTATTTCTCCCTGCTGTGGTAGAGGAAAGCTGTTTGTTATATATAAAGGCAGGCTTATATTCAGGGAAACTAAACCGCATACAAAGCAGCTGAAGATATTGACTTAAAATACGTTGTAGAACTGGTTACCAGGTCCTGCATGCTAATGCTAACACTTTTTTTTTTTTTTGGGGGGGGGGTGGAGGGGGTGTTGTCTAACAACAAGCTGCAGTCAGTGAAGCCAGTAGTATAGCTGTGGCTTTCAACCTTCTAGCAACTGATGTGAGAGCCAGTGATTTAAATGTGTCTTCAAGTAGGCTACTGTTAAATGTGACAGAGATTGCTACTCTGGCCAGAGGACTCACCAATATGTCGTGCTTGGGATGTGCAGATTTCTGTACACCACATTTTATGCAGAAAATATTTTATGTCATAACAAAAGGGCAGAAACCAGTTTACCAGGTGCTCTGTACTTTAGTTTTGCTGGCAAGGATATGAACACCCCCAAGGGCTCAGCATTTGTTTGCTGGGAACAACCTTGGCAACCCTCGAGTTCCCAAGCGTCCTGAACTGGGGACTGGGAAGTACCGCAAGTCCTCTGTCACCATAAGCTCAGAGCTTGCTTCAGACAATGGTGGAGTGTTGTTTGTCATAGGGTCTGGGGATCTTGGCTCAACTGCTCAAATTAAAAAAAAACCTCAATCTCAATGGGTGCTGTGCAGTGACGAGGTGCATGGCTCCTGAGGAGGCACGGCACAGTCACTAGCGGGCAAGCGGGTCTCTGTCTGGGTTTACTTCTTTCCCTAGCTGCTCGTGGGAATTCCGTGAAGCCTAGATCTAACATTTCTACTCCCAGCAGTTCGGGTGGTCCATTTGGCAGCATTTACACCCAAACTCCTAAGAGGTGTCATGTGGCTAGTCTATCTGCATTCTCTCTGAATGTCTGAGAAAGTCAGTGTTAACGGGCCACGTCCTGTGGTAGCTAATGTCTTCGTTGTGATGGAACGTGTGGGCAGTTCTTTTGAAAAATTGTCACCCTTCTCTATCCATAAAGCTCTGGAGGGACTTGCAGGGCAATTCAAAGCTGTCAAGAGGCTGCACAGCAGTACTGTCTTGCTTGAGACTCAGGAGGCTCCCCAAGTAAACGAGCTGTTGAATGCCAAGCTACTCGGAGGATATCTCACCGACAGTGAACTACACACTGGGTAAATAGTGTTAATGAAGCCGAGACATTATGGATACGGATACAGACGAACTGCATCAGGGATGTGTAACAGCACAGGTGACTAAGTCCAGAATGTTATGAAAAAAGTTGATGGTGAACTTCAGAAGTCAGCACCTTATATCCTGTTATTCAGTCAGCTGAAGTTGCCCGAGTATATTACAGCAGGCTTTCTCCACCTTAAGGTTATGCCTTATGTCCCAAATCCAATGCACTGCTTCAAGTGTCAACACTTTGGTCACACCACTGTGGGTTGTAATGGTCGGGCTATGTTGTGACACGACCCACAAACCAGGTTTTCAATTTACTGCCCCACGTGCCTCGTACTCTGATGTGAAGAAAGAATTTACTCACAGTCAGGCACCAAGTTTTGTGAAATCTCTTGCCTCGACATTGGAGCAGCCTGCCCAGAAAATCAGTGCTAGCACTTGGACTATGAAGGTTCAGCAGTGCATGTGTACCTGTACCTGTAAATGCCTACCTGTACCTGTAAAGACAACTGCCAGTCTGCACCGCTGGTCCTATCGCTGAAACATTAGTAGTTGCAAAATGTAATGTCAGTGAAGATAGAAAACCCTCTTGGAAGACATTAGAAGAGATCCAGCAGAGTGTTCCTATTACATCAGCCTTGCTACCATCCCCAAATCCTAGCAGGGGACCATACATGCTCGAGTAGTTATTGTAGTGTCTCCCCCCCCCCCCCCCCCCCCCCCCCCCCCAGCTGTGTGGCGAAGACCTTGGAGCAAATGGTCAACTGCCTCCTTGTCTGAATCATAGAGTCCATGCAGTCCCGGGTGGCTCCATATTTGATAACCTGGCCTTCCTGGAGGTAGCTATACTAAAGGGTTTCCTTTACTGGCGTCACCTTCTGGGTAATATTTTGACACAACTATGTGGAGGTATCTCATTCTCAGGTAGCTCCATGGTTGGTGTTTTTATGGATGTCTTCCGATTTTTATTTGGTCTTTCCTCTCACCACGCTATTTTCGATACCAAGTCGGCGATGCCCACTTTGCTGTGTGACCAATTTCCAGCCTAGATGGAATTCTGAATACATTTGTTTGTGTGGGGATGAGATCTCCTCCCCCTCTGTTCCTCTTACACCCGTATTGTGGAACTCGCTTCTCCACCTCAAATTGTAAAAGTGTCCTTGGCAACATGCACCCCACAGCGAAGGGTTACCTCCGTCGGAGCTTACTCGGCCCAACAAGTCAGTGGTTGAAGGATGCACAGGTTATGAGTGCAGAAGAGTTTGCTCATCCTCAGTTCCAGACTGACTTCCCAGTAAATCCCAAACTGAGGTAAAACTCCATAAGGGGAACAAAAAGAAAAAGAAAGAAAGAAGGCAGGCAAGGAATAACCCCTCTCCCACTCCTTACACACACACACACACACACACACACACACACGCACACACACACGCACGCACGCACACCAAATTATGCATGTTGATGTTATTCCTAGTCAACAGGTGATCGTTGGTTGAAACGTGACCCATCTTCTTGCCTTCTTCCCACAACCCCTGGCTACACTTACAGCCATCATCCAGTGGAACTTTTGGCTATTTTCACTCCCTAGTGGAACTTGGACAACTACTACTATAATTTTATGCAGTATCATATATTGCCTTTCAAGAAACATTTTTTGCTGAAACATATGCCATTATTCTAAGCAGTCGCTGCCCCTAGTTTAGAAGTAGAGTAACCCTGAATGAAAATTAGCTCATGTCTGTACATTGATACTTGCAGATATCTTATATACAATATACTCAATACAGCTTTAGATGCTGTGGCTATTTGCATACAGGCAAGTATGGATTTTGTTCTCTCTGATTTCTGCCTTCTACCAGATACTATAACTCTAGCCTCCTCTCCTCAATAAGAGGGTACACGATAATCTCTGCTCGAGTGACTGTTTCCTGCTTGTCATGTGTGTTTTGCATGGGCATCCAACTCAGTACCCACCATGATGAGACCTCAACATGATTTCACACTACCACCTGGTGCTGATTCTCGAGCGTATTTTGATAACATACTACAGGAGACAACTAACACAAGACCAAAAGCAGTGGAATTAATTAGCCCCCTGTTGTTCGGAATTTCTCATCAGGAGTCCATCCCATGGTGGACACAAGAAAATGCCGAGATCAACAAACAGTGTGGCTGGGAACTCCAATGACACAGGTGTCATTCATTCTAAGAAAACTATATTGCATTTAAAAGACTCCATGCTGGGGCACTCTGTCTCATTAAACATCAGAAGAAGGGACTACTAGGATATGTCACTACCATAGTGACCCATGCCACCTCTTCACAGGCCAAGTTGTGTTGTGTCTATGCGCCACCAGCTTACAAACAGTACCCCTGGTTGGCAGTGTTCATACTAATTGTGCTGTTAACATGTGACCCCTTATAAGGCTCCTTTCAGTTACTGGAAACTTCTCTGCACTCTGAGAGTTGATCACAACATGATACTGGTACGTGACAGAACCCACAACCACTTGCTACAACATCTATCCATGCTTAACAAACACAAAATTCTTGTGGTCTGTAATGGTATTGGTTGTGAGAATGTGTTCCCAACCCAGTGAAGGGAAAAAATTGGTTGTCTCAGTCCTGAAACAAGGTAAAAGTGCATGTGAAACAGACAGCCTAATGCAGGATTGGCTCAGGTGACTGTTAACATAGGGGGGGGGGGGGGGGGGGGGTTTTATGAAGAATTTTACTAAAGAGGATCAGGTAGTGATTGTGGGTGGGGCTGGTAATAGTATTGACAGGGATGGGGAGTATGACATAGATGGTGACCCGGAAAAGATAGCCACTCAGACTGGCAACACGAATGTGCATTTCGTGGAACTGTTTCAGCGTCACAATCGGCCTAATCTTAATACAGCCATCAGGCGTAGTAACATGAGACTTGGGGGTGCGCTGATGACAGAAGGCATGAGTCACATTTCAGTGGTGTCGGTGGAGTCTATCAGCAGGACGGGTTTCACTAGACGTGGCCTGCACCTCAACAGGTATGGAAAGGGGAGGTTGGCAAAGCTTATGGGTGACAGCATAGGTGGGGGTGGTGGGATCACTCATGGAAAAATTCCGGTAGTTGTGGGTGTTAGAGCTGTACCTTTTTTAGATTGAAGTCAGCTGATAGGTATTCCTCCTTAAGGGAAGTCTCTCTAACAAAGAAACCACTTTCGACAAAGCTTAGGTATCCGATTAATAAGGGAATTAGTATATTTCATCAAAATATACCAGGTATTAGAGATAAAGTTAGTGAACTGCTTATAGATGTTGACTCTGAAATTATTGGTATATCTGAACACTTCTTAAATAAGGAGGTAATTCAGAGGCTTCCTTTACCAGGATACAGGTTGGCTGGCAGCTTTTCTAGGAGCTCTTTGCGGTGTGGGGGAGTAGCCATGTATGTGAAAAACGGTATCCCATTTGAGTCAATTGATGTTTCAAAGTACTGCACTGAAAAGGTGTTTGAATGTTGTGCAGGTGTGGTTAAATTTAGTGGAGCTAAACTTCTTACTGTTGTTATTTATAGATCCCCAGACTCCGATTTCACAACATTTTTGCTAAAGCTAGAGGAGGTTCTTGGTTCACTTTATAGGAAATACAAAAAGTTAGTTATATGTGGTGACTTCAATATTAATTGTATAAGTGATTTTGCAAGGAAAAGGATACTGGTAGACCACCTTAATTCATATAATCTTATGCAAACCGTATTCTTTCCAACGAGAGTGCAAGGGAACAGTAGAACAACCATAGACAATATTTTTGTTCATTCCTCATTACTAGAAGGGCATTCTGTTAGCAGAAAGGTGAATGGCCTTTCAGATCATGATGCACAAATTTTACCTCTAAAAGATTTTTGTGCTGCAACACATGTTAAATATAGTTATCAACTTGTTAGGAAAGCTGATCCAGTTGCTGTAGAGACCTTTGTAAACCTTATCAAGGAACAAGAGTAGCAAGATGTTTATAGTGCTGATACAGTAGACGGTAAATATAATGCTTTCCTCAAGACTTTTCTCGTGCTCTTTGAAAGTTGCTTTTCGTTAGAACGTTCAAAACAGGGTACTAGCACAAACAGGCAGCCTGGGTGGCTGACTAAAGGGATAAGAATATCTTGTAGAACAAAGTGGCAATTATATCAAAACGTTAGAAACAGTCAGAATCTAAATGCAGCAGCCCATTACAAACAGTATTGTAAGGTGCTTAAAAAAGTTATTAGGAAGGCAAAAAGTATGTGGTATGCAGATAGAATAGCTAAGTCTCAGGATAAAATTAAAACCATATGGTCAGTCGTAAAGGAAGTGGCTGGTCAGCAGAGACAGGTCGAGGATATAGAATCAGTGCGTAGTGGGAATGTCCATGTTACTGGTAAGTTGCATATATGTACAGTATGTAATAATCGCTTTCTGAATATAGCAGGTGAACTAAATAGAAACCCAGTCCCAACAGGGAATCATATAGCGCTCGTAGAAAAAAGTGTTCCGAGACTGTTACCTGAAATGCTCCTCCATGATACTGACAAGAGGGAGATTGAGTTAATAATTAAATCGCTAAAGACCAGAAGAATGCTGAAGATCAGATGGGTAGATCACATAACTAACGATGAAGTATTGAATAGAATTGGGGAGAAGAGGAGTATGTGGCACAACTTGACAAAAAGAAGGGACCGGTTAGTAGGACATGTTCTGAGGCATCAAGGGATCACAAATTTAGCATTGGAGGGCAGCGTGGAGGGTAAAAATCGTAGAGGGAGACCAAGAGATGAATACACTAAGCAGATTCAGAAGGATGTGGGTTGCAGTAAGTACTGGGAGATGAAGAAGCTTGGACAGGATAGGATAGCATGGAGACCTGCATCAAACCATTCTCAGGACTGAAGACCCCAACAACAAACAAAGACCAAGAACTCTCATGGATATGACGGGGTATCTAGCAGAATACTGAAGTATTGTTCTGTGTATGTTAGCCCAGTACTTAGCCATATCTGTAACTTTTCCTTTAGGAGTGGTCGGTTTCCTGACCGATTAAAGTACTGGGTAGTGAAGCCACTTTTTATAAAGGGAGATAGGGATAATGTTGACAATTATAGACCTATTTCTATGCCATCGGTGTTTGCTAAAGTTATCGAGAGGGTTGTATATACAAGGTTACTGGAGCATTTAAATTCACATAATATGCTGCCAAATGTACAGTTTGTTTTAGAAATGGCTTAACAACTGAAAATGCTATATTCTCTTTTCTCTGTGAGGTTTTGGACGGATTAAATAAAAGGTTGCGAACGCTAGGTGTTTTCTTTGATTTAACGAAGGCTTTTGACTGTGTTGACGACGAAATATTACTGCAGAAGTTGGACCATTATGAAGTAAGGGGAGTAGCTTACAATTGGTTTGCCTCTTACTTTAAGAACAGAAAGCAGAAAGTAATTCTCCGCAATATTGAGAGTGGTAGTGATGTTCAGTCCCAATGGGGCACTGTTAAGTGGGGTGTTCCCCAAGGGTCAGTGCTGGGGCCACTGCTGTTTCTTGCACCTGCTATACGGACGTTTGAGTCACAGCTCCTGTACAAGATAAGTAATTTAAGTAGTAATAAACTGTTTCTAACACTTTAAACTAATTTATTACGTTAATTACAGTGCTCTTCAAGCGTACCATTAAATGTTTTTGTCTTACTCACGTATTTTCACAGTAATCACGTAAAGTTCGTTTTGTTTACATATCGCGGCCAGGCCGAACTTTTGAGCTTTCAGATTAAACTTCATACCGCAATTTTAAGTGCATTTACTGATAGTTTAGTGTGCTAAATACGTTTGCTGCCCCTTTATATCTGTAGAGTATCGTCATCTCTTAAGTAATTTCCAGTAATAAACTTCTGAACCATTGTTTACATTGTCGCAAGTAGGCCCTATTTTTCGTACACGTATTTTCATTGTTTTCCGGTAACTTAATTGTCTTTCTGTCACTAAAATCGATTTGTACCATGAGTGTAAAGTGCCTGACGTGCCGTAGAATCGTTAGCTCCGGGGTCTGGTGTGATGTATGTGGTAACTTTTTCCATTGGGGCGATTGTAGTGGCATGGGAATTGAGAAAATGAGCGAGATTCATCAGTGGTTCTGTAGGCTATGCAGTAGAGATAGAAACATTGTGGAACAGGAGGGGAAAATTGCTGCCCTTCAGGCTGAGTTAGATGAGGCTAGGTGAGAACTGGGCAGGTTAATGGGGGAGAAGGGTAAACAGGGGTGGGAAGTGGCAACAGGCATAAGGAACAGGCCAAGAAATTCTTCTGACAGCTTTGTTATTAATTTACAAATTAGGTTTGACCTGTTGCCTCAGTCAGAAACTGATGAGCCTCTCACAGAAGCAGATATAGACAGGGCTCAACAAGCTTTCAGCAGCAAATTGAAGAAGAAGGTAGGGAAGTCTGCAAAGAGAAAGAAAGTCTTGTTCTAGGTAGTTCGCATGCTAGGGGTGTGGGCCAACTTCTGCAGGATGAGTTAGGGTCAGAATACCAGGTCACATGTTTTTTCAGACCTAGTGCTGGACTGGGGCAGGTTACAGAGGATTTATGTTCACTATGTAGAGGCTTTACTAAGGAAGATACCGTGGTTATTGTGGGTGGGCCGGGCAACAGTATTGACAGAGATCCGGGGTACAGCTTAGAGTGTGACCTGGCAAAGATTGCATCAGCATCGAGTCATACCAGTGTTGCGTTTGTGTCGGTTCTGGAGCGCCACGACTGGCCTCATTTGAGCTCTTCTGTCAGGAGAGTTAATTTGGAGTTGGAACGGCTACTTGGATCTGGTGCGGGGTCACACATTGGTGTGGTTCCTGTTGATTCACTCTGTAGGTGGGACTGTACTAGACATGGCCTACACCTCAACAAGAAAGGGAAGGGTAAACTGGCTGGGCTGATAGCAGGAAATTTAAAGGGGGGAGGAACTACATCTCATGGTGGAAACTCTTTTTTAGTGTAAGATCAGTGTCCAGTGGGAAACTCAGCCAGGCAAGTACTAAACATGTTAAAAAAGTTCAAGATACTCACAAAAGTAAAGTGAAAAATAATGTTAGTATATTTCATCAAAATATTGGGGGATTGAAGATAAAATTGATGAGCTTCTGCTTTGTTTAGAAGATATATAAACTGAGAATGTAATAGATGTACTATGCCTGTCTGAGCATCACATTGTCACTGATATGCAAAAGGTTAGCATCAATGGGTACAAATTAGCTGCACATGTAAGTAGAGATAATATTATGAGAGGAGGAGTTGCCATATATGTCAAAAGCTTCCACAGTGTAAAAAATTTAGAAACTAAAAAATTTTGTGTAGAGCAACATATGGAAGCATGTGCCACTGAAATAAAACTAAATGATGGCACTTTCATAATTGTAACAGTGTATAGGTCCCCCTCAGGGAATTTCCAGCCATTGCTAGAAAACTTGGATGCTTTGTTGTGCTATCTGTCAGACAGGGGGAAGCAAATTATCATTTGTGGGGATTTCAATGTTGATTCCCTGAAAGAGTGTAATAGGAAGGATGACCTTGTAGTATTACTCAGTTCTTTCAGTTTGAGCTCCGTCATTGATTTTCCTACTCGGACAACAAAGAAAAGCAGTACATTGATAGATAACTTTTTTATAGACCAAGATAAGTTTAAGGGCATAAATGCTTATCCTGTTGAGAATTGTCTTTCAGATCATGGTGCACAGCTAGTTACAGTACATCACATAGGAGAGTTAATTTGGAGTTGGAACGGCTACTTTGTTTAGAAGATATATACAGTATATCAAATCAGAATTTCAAAGCAGTGCGTTCAATTAACAATATAAATATTGCAAACTTTAGGGAAAGCCTAAAGCAGCTAGACTGGGATGAAGTGTATATGGAACCCGATGCAAACTTGAAATATAACTTATTTCACGATACATTTTTAAGGGTATTTGAAAATTGTTTTCCCAAGAAAATAGTTAAACATAATTCCAAGGAAACATATAAAAAATCTTGGCTAACTAAAGGAATAAGAATATCTTGCAACCGTAAAAGAGAACTGTATCTAATAGCAAGAGGGAGTACTGACCCCGAAATTGTTGAATATTATAAAAACTATTGTGCGGTACTAAGAAAAGTTATTAAAATGTCCAGAAGCATGTGTATCATGTCTGAGATCAGTAACTCTGATAATAAAATTAAAGCAATTTGGAATATTATTGAAAGGGAACAGGGCAACCAAGAGCACAGGAAGACTTTAGTGCCATAAAACTGAGTGACAAGTGTACTAACAAATAATCAGAAATTGAAAATATTTTCAATAATCATTTTTTAAATGTTGTGGAGAAAATAGGATCTAGATCTTCACTAGAAGAGGCAAGGCTACTAATAGAAGAGGCCATACCTGTGCAGTTTGAAATAACTGTAATTCCACCAACCTCTCCCTCTGAAATCAGTAAAATAATAAACTCACTGAAAAGTAAAAGCTCTTACGGAATTGATGGCATTTCCAGCAAGATACTTAAAGCTTGTTCCCCACAGATAAGTAGGATTCTCAGCCACGTATGTAATAGCTCTTTGGAGCAGGGTGTTTTCCCCGATAGACTGAAATATGCCATTGTAAAACCATTGCATAAAAAGGGGGATACGTCAGATGTCAACAACTATCGCCCAATCTCTCTTCTGACAGCTCTATCAAAAATTTTTGAGAAAGTAATGTATTCAAGAGTAGCCTCCCATATTTGTAAAAATAAAGTACTAACAAAATGTCAGTTTGGTTTTCAGAAAGGCTTTTCAACAGAAAAAGCTATATACGCTTTCACTGATCAAATATTAAATGCTCTGAATAACCAGACATCGCTCATTGGTATTTTTTGTGATCTCTCAAAGGCCTTTGATTGTGTAAATCGTGGAATTCTTTTAGATAAGCTAAATCATTATGGTTTGAGGGGGGCAGTGCACAAATGGTTTAATTCATACTTAACTGGAAGAATGCAGAAAGTTGAAATAAGTGGTTCATGCAATGTTAAAACAACAGCTGATTCCTCAAACTGGGGGGGGGGGGGGGGGGGGGGCTAATCAAGTACGGGGTCCCACAGGGTTTGATCTTAGGTCCTTTACTGTTCTTAATATACATTAATGACTTACCATTCCACATTGATGCAAAGTTAGTTCTTTTTGCTGATGATACAAGTATAGTAATAACATCCAAAAACCAAGAACTAAGTGGTGTAATTGTAAATGATGTTTTTCACAAAATTATTAAGTGGTTCTCAGCAAACGGACTGTCTTTAAATTTTGATAAAACACAGTATATACAGTTCCGTACAGTAAATGGCACAACTCCAGTAATAAATATAGACTTTGAACAGAAGTCTGTAGCTAATGTAGAATTTTAAAAGTTTTTAGGTGTGTCCATTGATGAGAGGTTAAACTGGAAGCAACACATTGATGGTCTGTTGAAACGTGTGAGTTCAGTTACGTATGCTGTTAGGGTTATTGCAAATTTTGGTGATAAGAATCACAGTAAATTAGCTTACTATGCCTACTTTCATTCACTGCTTTCGTATGGCATCATATTCTGGGGTAATTCATTGTTGAGTAGAAAAGTATTCATTGCTCAAAAACGTGTAATCAGAATAATTGCTGGAGCCCACCCACAGTCATCCTGCAGACATCTATTTAAGGATCTAGGGATCCTCACAGTAACCTCACAGTATATATTCACTTATGAAATTTGTTGTTAATAATCCAACCCAGTTCAAAAGTAATAGCAGTGTCCATAGCTATAACACCAGGAGAAAGGATGACCTTCACTATGCAGGGTTAAATCTGACTTTGGCACAGAAAGGGGTAAATTATGCTGCCACAAAAGTCTATGGTCACCTACCAAACAGCATCAAAAGCCCGACAGATAGTCAACCAACATTTAAAAATAAATTAAAAGAATTTCTAGATGACAACTCCTACTCATTGCCTGAATTTTTAGATATAAATTAAAGCAGGGGGGGGGGGGGGGGGGGGGGGAACCAACCTAACTTAAACATTAGTGTCATGCAATATTTTGTGTAATGTAATATCTTGTACAGACATCTTTTATTAACCTGACATGTTCCACATCATTACGAAGTGTCGTATTCATGATCTATGGAACAAGTATTAATCTAATCGAATCTAATTTATATAAATGATATGCCTTCTAGTATTACAGGTGATTCAAAAATATTTCTGTTTACTGATGACACCAGCTTGGTAGTGAAGGATCTTGTGTGTAATATTGAAACATTATCAAATAATGTAGTTCATGAAATAAGTTCATGGCTTGTGGAAAATAATTTGATGCTAAATCACAGTAAGACTCAGTTTTTACAGTTTCTAACTCACAATTCAACAAGAACTGATATTTTGATCAGACAGAATGGGCATATTATAAGCGAGACAGAACAGTTCAAGTTCATAGGCGTTCGGATAGATAGCTGTTGTGGAAAGCCCATGTTCAGGATCTTGTTCAGAAACTAAATGCTGCTTTATTTACCATTAGAACAGTATCTGAAATAAGTGACATTTCAACACGAAAAGTAGTCTACTTCGCATATATTCATATGCTTATGTCATATGGTATTATTTTTTGGGATAATTCTTCTGATTCAAAAAGGGTATTTTTGGCTCAAAAACGGGCTGTTCGAGCCATGTGTGGTGTAAGTTCGAGAACCTCTTGTCGAGCCCTATTCAATAGTCTGGGAATTTTGACATTGCCCTCACAGTATATATTTTCTTTAATGTCGTTTGTTGTTAGCAATATTAGCTTATTCCCAAGAGTTAACAGCTTTCACTCAGTTAATACTAGGCAGAAATCAAATCTACATGTGGAATGCACTTCCTTGACTCTTGTGCAGAAAGGAGTGCAGTATTCTGCTGCATCCATTTTCAATAAGCTACCACAAGAACTCAAACATCTCTACAGCTGCATGCGATCCTATACACTCCAACTTTTTCCAATGGTTTGCGAGCGTTCTTGGCAGGCTTAAGGTATTCCTGTATCTTTCTGGTGGACTTGTAAATTATGGTAATATTCCGCTTCGTCAAGATCCTCCCTATTCTTTCCGTTACATTTTTAACAAACAGCAGAAAAACCTTAGATTTTGCAGTAGCCTGTATGTCACTATGATTTCTGCGTGGCTGTCTCAATGCATGTTTTATTTCGATGGACGAATATCCGTTTTTCATTAGTGCATTGTGGAGATGTTCCATCTCAGCGTCGAGCAACTCAGGTTCACAAATATTTATAGCTCTGTCCGCTAACGTCTTGATAACACCCCGCTTCTGTTGTGGGTGATGGTTCAAATCCCGGTGCAAATAACGGCCTGTGTGTGTGGGTTTGCGGTATACTGAGTGGCCGAAACTACCATTTTCGTTTCTAAAAACAAGCACACCAAGGAAATGTAATTTGCTGTCTACCTCCTCCTCCATTGTAAACTGAATTCTCAAGTTTATAATATTCAGATGTTCGTGGAACCGGCTTGGTTCCTCCCTGCCATGTCTTCACAGCACAAACGTGTCATCCACGTATCGGAACCATACATTTGGTTTTTTGCTGGCAGTACCTAAGGCCTGTTCTTCGAATTTGTCCATAAAGAAGTTTGCAATTACGGGACTTAGGGGGTTTCCCATAGCCACACGATCCATTTGTTCATAAAACTGTTCATTCCACTTGAAGTATGTAGTCGTCAAACAACACTTAAACAGTTCTGAAATATTGGCAGGAAAAATTCAATCCAGCTGTTCCAATACATCATTAAGTGGAACCATGGTAATCAGCGATACCACATCAAAGCTGACCAATATGTCCTCCGGCTGGACCACTATACCATTCAATCTGCTGATGAAATGTGTCAAATTCTTTATATAAGAGTCCGAATGGCCCACATGTGGTTTTGACAACGTAGTCAAAAACTTGGCTAACGAGTAGGTGGGCGAACCAATGGCAATTAGTATCGGTCTTAATGGAACATTTTCTTTATAAATTTTGGGCAATCCATAAAGCCTTGGTGGTAGCGCAACTGAACTGCAGAGACCTCCTCTTCAATGGAGGACTTTTTTATTAACCGCGACACAGTTCTAAGAACGTTGTTAGTGGGGGTCCTTATTCAGCTTCCTATATGCTTGCAGATCCAGTAGATCAGTAATTTTACTCTGATAGTCAGCCACATCCATAACCACCATTGCGCTTCCTTCGTCAGCTGGGAGAATCAAAATACTGTCGTCGTCATTCAGGAGTTTTAAAGCTCTTCACTCACCCACAGTTATATTACTCTTTGGCGGTTTTGCATTGGCTAATATTCTCCCTGTTTCTATATGGATTTCTTCAGCTGTTACAGAATCCACACTGTGAATTCCTGCTTCTACATTGGCTATAATTTCTTCCGTGGGCACAAAACACGGACTAACAGCAAAATTTCCTCCCTTGGCAAGCACAGATGTCTCATCGTCAGATAACGAATGTTTGGATAAATTGATAATGGTTTGGTAAACATCTAAATGCCAAACAGTCTGATTAGGTAGCAAATTATCAAACTACTTCTTCTGCCTACTAGACGTTGTCAACATAAGCTTCCCCATGGTATCATGCAGTAGTCTATCAATTTTATCCCAGTCACCGCTGCACAGTTTATTACTGATAGTAATATGGAGCGACATTAACTTACAGTTTGTGCTTGCCAAGTCCCATCATATCTGCTGAATGTGCACTCATAGTAAAGCCTCCTCAGTCCATTTGAAAATGCGTTGTGCCTTTCCCGAATAGAACAGTCACTTTATCTTCAGAAACTTCGGTATAATGCCGACGGCTCTGCAATGAGACTGGGATGTGAGGGAACACAAAAGCTGCACTCTCTTCTTCTGGAGTCCTTCCAGGCGTCGCACTTCTCTTGACATCTCCTCCCCATAGAGGCATCTGATACTAAAATGTAGACTTTCACGGCCGGAAATGTCATGTCCATTATAATTATCCGGACTGTTATGCCGTGGTCGGTTGATGAATTCTGTGTCAATTCCCAACGTTTCGTCCCCGTCTGCGGAGAGCATCTTCAAGGGGGTCTGTAGCTCGATGGAAAGTCCAACACACCCACTGGTTCGCTACTGACTGCCGCTAAATTCCGTGTCCACGTGCTTTGAAAAGGTCAGTGCAATTGGCCGCTGTCTGCTGCCGTCAATCGCCTTTGCCATCACCCAGTAGTGAATGGGTGGTACACATCATCTTCAACACCAGCATCCATATACTGTTTAATTTTACGCCCTCCTCCTTTCAATTGAAATTATTAGGGTGTTTGGCGATTTCGATTGCCTCCCTGTAGAGCCTTTCATAATATCCACTTGTGGCCGCTAGTACTTGCGTCTCCTCGAAACGAATATAGTGGTTACCTGGCTGGAAAACATGCTCCGCAACAGCTGATTGTTCCGTTTATCCTCTTCTACAATTGCCCTTGTGCTCTTCCAAATGTTTTGAAACAGTTCTTTTAGTGGTACCCTAATAATTTCAGTCAAAAGGAGGAGGGCGTGAAATTAAACGGTATATGGATGCTGGTGTTGAAGAAGATGTGTACCACCCGTCCACTACTGGGTGATGGCAACAGCGATCGACGGCAGCAGACAGTGGCCAATTGCACTGACCTTTTCAAAGCACGTGGACACGGAATTTAGCGGCAGTCAGTAGCGAGCCAGTGGGTGTGTTGGACTTTCCATCAAGCTACAGACCCCTTGAAGATGTCCTCCGCAGACGGGGACGAAATGTTGGGAATTGACACAGAATTCATCAACTGACCACGGCATAACAGCCCAGATTATTATAATAGACATGACATTTCCGGCCGTGAAAGTCTACATTTTAGTATGTATTACCCTCCATAGGGAGAATAATGGAGTCCCACAAGTGTGTGTGCTGAGTCTGATCCTCTTCCTGATGGTCTCATCATTTTTATATGTCAACGACTTTTATATTTAGTACAGTCCTTCAACCACAAGTGTTGCTGAACATTGGGCACAGGGCACCTTAAGGTAAGCCCAGTCCAGTGCCCCACCAAGTGAGGTGGTGCAGTGGTTATCATACTGGCTCGCATTCAGGAAAATTGTGCTTCAAATACGCATTTGGCCATCAAAATTTAGGTTTTCCATGATTTCCCTAAATTGCTCCAGGCAAATGCCGGGATGTTTCCCCTGGAAGGGCATGGCCAGTTTTCTTCTCCATTCTTGTAATAATGTGTGCTTGCAGTCCATCTCTAATGAATATAATGATGTGTTAAGCATTCCTGCTGATGTAGAAATGTTCATCCAGATCCAGAACTTTAACTTCATAATAAACTGCTCAGTTGATGAGAGTCATCTCACTTTTTGGGATTTTTAATTGCTGCCCTGTTGACCTGCCTAGGACATATTTGTTACCTTAAGTGCCAGTTGAAACTCGACACACTCCTGTGCTTCACTAACACTGAGAATGATGTGGCTGCTCCTACTTGTTGTATCATTATAAAGCCCTTGTTGTAGCTTTGACAGGATTATGGGATCTGGCTTATGGATTAGTGGCCCAACAGTGATATGGCTGTTGGAACTGATGTACCATTATGTGATTCAATTTGTAACTGGTACCTTTTGGAAAAACTCTGTGGACAGCTTCCTGGCAGAGACTGGACTTACAGATCAGAGGCCAGAAAGTACTACTGAATTATGCAAGCTACGCTGAACTCCCAAATTAACATGTCAATTTTAGTGAAAAGGGGCTTCGCCTCTCACAAAGGTGACCCATGTCCATTCTTCCAGAATCAGTGTATCTGAAGCCTCTTCATTCTGACCTTCGTATTTCCTTCTTGAACCTTCCTGTCAGATCATCTCTGTGTATCCCCCATGGCGCATACCTCACCCAAAGATCCATCTGGACCTATCCTTCAGACTGAAGGAAATATTAGACCTGTCTACATTTTAGCACTTGCTCTTCTCCATTCCTGGCCAATTTCCTGATTCAAAAGTCATCAGTACTGACAGCTTCGAAGTTGACAATCATCTCAGCTTTCCCTCTCAAAATCAGGGAGTCTCAAGCAACACTCCCTACCACACGTGCAGTGCTTTTACTGCAGAACTAGTGGCCATTATCCAAGCCCTTCATTACACTTCCACTTAAACTCATGAGAATTTTCTAATTTGCAGTGACACACTAAGCAGTCTACAGTCCATAAACCAATGCAGTCCTCAAAACACATTGGTTTTAGTAATACACTATCTCCTTTCTGACCATTGTGGTGTGCTCTGTTTCTAAAGACCTCATCTCTGGTGGAACATTAAACCCAAATTCGTTTCCACATCCACCCACCAACCCACGCTGTCTACTAACTGATCTGATTTAGTTTTGAATGCTTTAATTGCCTTGACAACAAAACTATACCATTGGAAATGAGATGTAAAATGGAGAGAAAAAGACAAGTTTGTACTTGCATATTTTATTTGTACAACCATCTTCAGCTTTAATTATTTTACCACAGTAAATGACTTGAAATTGCATAGAATATATTGTTGATATATCATTTCTGCCACAAATGGTTTCTTTTTGTGAATACAAATGGTTTCAGAATTGGCACTTGATGCATAGCGAGTAGAAGAGAAAGTGTGCTGACTCCCGCCCGTTAACACAGGCAGCATAGGGTGGGTGGCGTGCCTGTGAACTATGAGCAGCACTGTCACTTGGGACTCAAGTTCGCGCGGTTTTGCTTTATCCGAAGGTGTGTTTCGCTATTGTCTGTGCTTATTTTGTGAGTGTACTTATGGTGTTGAGAGTGAACGTTGAAGAGTTGAATTCTGTGGTGAATAAGTGGTGTTTAGGGATACAGTTACTCGTATTTGAAGAAGGATAAAAAATGCCGACTTGTTTCATTCCAGCGTGCAGATCTGGCTACCGAGAAAGTAAAGGTAAACATTTTTTTAGGCCTCCAAAAGATGAAGTAGAATTTGCAAAATGGGTCAGAGCAATTCCTCGGAAAGACAGAATTCTAACTCACAATTGTTTCGTGTGTGATTCACATTTGTATGAGGAACTTATTATAAAAGCTGACGTGTTTATCATCGAGGGTAAACAAGTTAAAATTCCTAGACAAAGTTGGTCTCTAAAATCAGGGGCAGTTCCTCATTTATTTCAAAATGTACCAAAATATCTATTGAAAATATTACACAAAAGAAAACCACCGCCAGTAAAACACTCACAAAAGAGTAGCTGCTGTAAAGAAAACGTTCAACAAGAAGTTCCGATGTTTCCCAGTGTTTCATTTGTCGAGGAAAATGTACAGAAGGTACCGGTGCAGCGCTCATTTCACGAAAGAGAACATTTAAGTGTAAGAAGTTGGAAGTTGTACGGTTATGTAATAAACTAAGAACAGAGAATGCAGAAATCCATCTACTGTGAAAGCAGGTCTCAGACGAAAAGCGGAAGACAGCTCAATCAAATCTCCTAGATCATTCTGAACTGAGTAAGAAACAGAAAATGATAGTAGACACTATGATAAAGACATGCCAATTAAAAAGCACTAAGGGAATGCGGTATGATGACGAGTTTCTTCTGGAGAGCGTGCTCTTAAAAATTAAGTCGCCCAAAGGATACAGACATTGTTTGAAGCATGATTTGTTTCCACTTCCTTCTGAAACACATCTTAGAAATTTAGTAAAGGGTCTCAAATACTCATATGGAATCAATACACACGCTGTGAAGGCCATTAAGAATTATTTTCGGGAAGAACAAGATGAAAACAAACACTTAGGTGTGCTGATTTTTTTATGAAATTAAGCTCCAAGTAGAACTGCAGTTTAATAACAATTCCCTGAAAGTTGATGGTTTCGTCAATTTAGGAGAGTATACTCCGGATGAGTGTAAGAGTAAACTTGCCACTCATGCTCTCGTGTTCATGTTTTCTCCTCTGTTGCTTAACTGGATCCAACCTGTTGCTGTGTATGCAAGTCGCAATGCAACTCCAGGCGATGTCGTCTTGCAGATATTAATTCAAGTGATTATCCAGCTGGAACAAGCTGGAACAAGAATTATTGCATTCACTTGTGATGACAGTCAACCGAATAAAAACGTCTGGCAATGTCTTGGAATTAGTGGCAAAAAAAAAAAAAAAAAAGTAACCTGCTCTATTTCAAATCCTCTTGACGAAACCAGAAGAGTTTGGGCATTTTCAGATGCTGTTTACGCAATAAAGTGCGTAAGAAATAATTTCTGTGCTAAAACCGAAGTACTTTTTAACGATGAGATCATTAACTATAATTTTTATCGCAAAGTCTATCAAGAGGATAATTTCCCAGGATTTGCTGGATTGATAGTTTGCCACAAGTTAACTTCCACCGACTTGAACCTGACGTCATTTCAGAGAATGAATGTAAGATTAGCCCTGCAGTTATACAGTAAGTCACTAGCCAACGGCATAAAATTCTTCAGGGAATTTAAAGCAACAGGATTCGAAGGTAGTGAATCAACGGAATCATTCACTAGATGTATGAACAACGTAGTGGATGCACTTAATTCTTCATTTGCATTGTACAAAAACTCGGAGGCTCACAGAAAATCAATGAAATGGAAAAGCATTCTCGCCGATAAAAATAACAGCTTTGCTTCGGAAAGAACTCTCCAGTCTCTAAGAGTAACCATTGAAAGTACATTGGCGATATCTGAATATTTGTGGGGAAAAGGTTTCAGCTATGTCTTGACTGCATCAGTATCGTAAGGTCTCCGAGTTGCAATGATCACCCGTCAGTAATAAGACTTCTTGAGCTTTCACATGTTACAGTGTGTTTACATTCCTGTAAAACTAGGCCTATCTTCCGGCGGAAACTGCAAATGTAAATGTGAATTTTCATTGACGTCATATGTATGTCAAGTGAGGACGTTAGCCAGACATTTGCAGCAAAAGAACAGAGACAGAGTTCTGGAAAAGGAAGACATAATTAAAAAAATGCTCCGTGTTCCACATAACTTCAGAGGCTCATCCCAGTCCACAACATATTCCGGAGAGTCTCGAAAGCACCACAGGAAAGGAATGTTTAGTTTATCATCTGGCGGGTTCCGTGGTGCATCAAGCAAGAAAAGCCGTAAAATGCCGTAATTATTTATGCCTTCTAAGTGGAAATTCCTCTGACATCCCATTCTCTTTACTTACATCTATTAGAGATTACGGCTCTTCTACAGAAAAGGCATTGCTCACATATCCATCAAAAGGCGTCTTCAATGTTCTTATGTAGGTGGAAAATATAGTCGCAGTAAACTCCATGAGGACAGTTTATGGGGTGACATTTTTTATGATTGCCTCAATAGTTTGGACCACATAAGTGTAGAAATATCTAACGTTGGATGCTGCAAAGATCATGTAATGGACATCGTTCCCTAGCTGATTCTTCATTATATGAAATGCCGGTTTTTCACTGGCATTAAACAAATTCGGAAGGAGCTGAAGTCTTCAAAAACTTCCAAGACTGCCTGGAAACTATCCAGACTAGCTGACAACTGATGTATACTGAGGTAAGTTAATGAAATCGATCTACTTTTCACATGATTACATAAATGTTATGAATGAATAAGTTCATGTGCAGCGTTTGGCGTAATAACATGTATTTCCGTGGGTCACAAGCGGACCAACTGACATCTCACGGTGGAACCTGTGAACTAGCGGAGATGGCACACTTTTTCTTCTACTCACTATGTTTGATGTAATTTGTGTATTTACTATGATAGAATTTTTGTTGGCAGATATGCCTGAGTATGAAATACCAGAAATATGAAAAGAATATATTGCTAGTCACCATGTAGGGAAGATGTTGAGTTGCAGAAGGTACAGTGATAAAGACTGCTAAAATATTAAAGCTTTCATGAAAGTCTTTTTTTCTGCAGTAGAAACACACACACACACACACACACACACACACACACACACACACACACACACACGTGTCCATATGTAGGATGAATGTAACACAGATTGAGGCTCTAGTGTCCTGAGACAGTGGCTATGTGTGTGTAAGTTGTACTTGTGTGTGTGTTTTCTACAGCAGAAGAAGGACTTTGACTGAAAGCTTTAATATTTTAGCACTCCTTTTTTCATTGTGCCTGATTGTGGCCCAACACCTCCACTAGATAGTGAGTAACAATATGTCCTTTCCATATTGTTGTTATTCCAGCCTGGAGTTTCCATTGTTTGAATATGTAGTAACAAATTCTGAAATCAGTTCCATTAATAAAGGCATTTTAATTGCAACAGAGATGGTGTGGTGATAATATGTTTCAAGTGACAACCAGCTGTCACAGAATCTATTCAGTACACATGAAGAAAATGAAACTTAAAAAATAATTTGCAAACTTGTTACATTATCACAGTAGAAGACTGAATTTGCTTTGAGAATGATGAAGGGTAATGTGTTTAGTTACTAATACATTATTTCTCACCAATATTAGTATGATTTATACTAGCATGGCGTGGAGGTAACCAAGCTTATTAGTTAGTAATGAAAGTACTTCAGTGTGAAATACACAAATATATTATCTTCATAGAAATTGCTTCCCATTGCGTATTAAATATGCAAAGCTCTGAAATGAAGCTCTGATTGCCAAATAGCTAAAAGTAATGGCAAATATCTAGTTTGCTGGATTGTGCCCCTGAAATTTATATCTTCCATTCCAGTGGTGCTCCTTTTCTGCCAAAATTTCAAAATCTTTCATTGACATTTGTAGTGAAGTTTTAGAAATCAGCAACATGTTTTATGTTCATGCCATACAACAAATAATTCTCACTATCTCTTCTACAGTATGTTTTTGTCTTCCAACAATGACTACATGTTTATCTGTCTCTTTTTGTACTGTTTGGTGTTACCAATGAACATGACAGATTGCTAAACCATCACCTTCACTAGACAGAGCATAGCAGAAATTGTGAATACACAATGAGGAATTGGGACTTTGCTTTTTAGAGTATCACCATTTCAGCAGTTGGTAATGTTTATTTTCCATACTAGTTTTGGAATATACTCATTCCATATTTGAATGGCTGTACACCATATTATGCCAAGCGTGCCTCATGGGGCGAAACCTTTTGCAAACAGCACTGGAAAAATATTGACAATTTCTGATACTTGGTGTGATTGCATTTAAAATAAATAAATCACCATGTCCAGATGGAATCGCAGTTCCATTTTACAAAGAGTACTCTATGGCATAGACTCCTTACCTAGCTTGCATTTATTGTGAATCTCTCACCCAGCACAAAGTCCCAAGTGGCTCAAAAAAGGGCAGGTGACCCCAGTATATAAAAAAGGTAAAAGAACAGAAGCACAAAATTACAGACCAATATCCCTAATTTCTGTTTTCTGCAGAATCCTTGAACACATTCTCAGTTTGAATATAATAAACTTTCTTGAGGCTAAGAAGTTTATGTTCACGAGTTAGCACGGTTTTAGAAAGCACTGCTTGTGCGAAACTTGGCTTGCCCTTTTCTCACACGATATACTGAGAACTGTGGATGGAGAGCAACGGGCAGATTCCATATTTCTAGATTTTTGAAGTATTTGACACGGTACCCCATTGCAGGCTGTTAACGAAGGCACAAGCATATGGAATAAGTTGACAGATATGTGAGTGGCTTGGAGACTTCTTAAATAATGGGACCCAGTATATTGTCCTTGACGGCAAGTGTTCATCAGAGACAAGTATAGCGTCAGGAGTGCCCCAGGGAAGTGTAACGTGACCACTTTTGTTCCCTATAGACATAAATTATTTTGAAGGCAGGGTGAGCAACAATCTGTGGTTGTTTGCTGATGATGGCACGGTGTACGGTAAGTTGTTGAAGTTGAGTGACTGTAGGAAGATACAAGATGACTTAGAAAGAATTTCCATTTGGTGTGATGAATGGCAGCTAGTCCTAAATGTGGAAAAATGAAAGTTAATGTGAACAAGGAGGAAGAACAAACCTGTAATGTTCGGATACAGTATTACTAGTGTCCTGCTTGACACAGTCCAGTCATTTAAATATCTGGGCTTAACGTTGCAAAGCGATATGAGGTGGAACGAGCATGTGAAAACTGTGGTAGGGAAGGCAAATGGGGAGAATTTGAAGAAAGTGT
Organism: Schistocerca serialis cubense; assembly: GCF_023864345.2. Taxonomy (NCBI): domain Eukaryota; kingdom Metazoa; phylum Arthropoda; class Insecta; order Orthoptera; family Acrididae; genus Schistocerca; species Schistocerca serialis. Next base: position 1,497,729 of record NC_064640.1, read on the forward strand.
GGTTCACCTGCAATGAATACTGCTTGAGTGTTTGGGATCCATACCAGGCTGGTTTGTAGGAAGACTTCGAAGCAGTTTAGAGGAGGCCTGCTAGATCTGTTGTATTAGGATTGAACAAAACATAAGTGTTAGGGAGATGCTTTGGGAACTCAAATGGGATTCCCTGGAGGGAAAGTGGCATTCTTTTCAAGAAACACTATTGAGAAAATTTAGAAAACTGGCATTTGAAGCTGACTGCTGAACGATTCTGCTGCCACCAACGTAAGGTACGAGAAATTAGGGCTCATATGGAGTCATATAGATAGCCGTTTTTTTCACACTCTATTTGTGAGTGGAACAGAAGGGGAAATGACAAGTAGTGATAATGGTACCCTCCACCACGCATCTTACGGTGGGTTGTGGAGTATCGATGTAGATGTAGATCTATGTATAACGATGTTCTTCAGTGTGGAACATATTAATAGTAGACTTAAGTAATCACTTCACATGTTTGCTTTGGTAGATACGTCACATGTTTGCTTTGGTGGATAGTACAGGTTTTACAAAACTGAGGCCTCTTCTTTGTATTCACCTGATTTTGAAGTTGTTTGTCAGTAGCAGTTCAACTGCAAATGTTTTTGTTTGTGTAGCTCCAATCATAATATTTTCTTCTTCTTCTTCTTCTTCTTCTTCTTGTTCTTCTTCACCTTCTATATGCATAAGCTCAACAGTCTGTTTCATTGAAGGGATTTCCTTGTGAGAGGTGAAAGGCCTCTTTGATCTCTTCTAGTTTTATCAGTAACTTTAATGGTTAGTGACTGTTATATTAATCAGATACCCCTTTTCTGTGAACTTTGTATATTGCTGCGAACTGTGCCGCATGCGTTGTGTGCCGCATCCTTTGTGGTATCGCTGGCTGGCATGCTGCGGGTCACCAGTTCAAACCTAACCACAAGCAGTTATTTGTTATTCAGTGTTTATCATTTGTGGAAGGTTGTCAAGATTTCTTATGTTTGTCACATTTTTGTAATCTGGAATATTTGATGTTCATATAAATAGCAGCACACACTGTCCAGGAATTAGGGTCTCTTCTGTCTGTATGTTGATGTTTGTAATAAACATACTTTCAGTGCTAACCATTGTGCTTCATTGATGACCCTGATTTCATATTGTGAGGTTCAAAAACTCTACATGACCATGGCTCCATTATGCAACATCAAAGCTATCATCTACACGGACAGACCAGAATCCAAGCAGTATATCATTCTCCTGGACTGTATATTCACAGGACCAATGGATAAAAGGCAAGCCAGCAGTATGTTAGCTGTACATCAAGCATTCATCAGTGTTCTCCGTAGATGATAGACTGAAGATGATGAAGTGGCTGAAAGAATTTGACTGAGTCACCAAATACAACAGGTTGGATGACGTGATGTGCTTGGCAGATGTGTTGTTTTACTTGCGCACCACAACTTTGAGAACAACGAAAAGAGGCTTGTTAGCCAGGACAAATTCCAGACTGAACTAAAGAAAACGTTATGCAACAACAGCGGGAAGTCCACTTAGCAGAAAATTTGGAGAATAGAGCCCAATGTCATGGGTAAGTGAGTTTTTCATACAGAATGTCACAGTATGGATTCAAATGTAACATAAGCCAATAAAATCTCACACTGATGAAAGTAGTTGCAGAAGACATGCACCAAGATCTGGTAAGGGATGTTTCAACAACTGAGGGATCCTTCAGGTACGAACTGACTCTCTTTCTCTCTCTTTATTTTAATTGACAATCAAATTCGTGTGGCCCGACTGTTAACATTTTGTGAATTGTCCAACCTGTTCTCTAAAACTTTGAGGTGATGTTTTTAAAATGTTATCAGGGTGGCTGGCTCAGCCGTGTTCTTTGTAAGTGATCAGCCAGCCACATATTCCTGTGAAACAATTTTACCTTTGTCTTACGTAGATTTACCTAACAGTTTTCAAATGTTGTGGCTGTTTCTGCCACTGAATGTATCAGGATGACCAAATGTAGTGGGAAGACATCAAATGTAGAGGACGGGTGCCAAATGCAGTGGGTGATGCCAGGAGGTGCCGTATTAAAACTCGGCGAGAACTTTCCAAGTGATTTATTGTTTTTTAGCTACAGTGCCCTCGTTCCTCTCGGTCTGCATCACAGGCCCCCGCAATGCTGAGAAAGCACCCCAGCGGCCCTTGTAATGCAATGCTGTGTCGAGCCGGCCTCGTATGCCAGCAGGAGTTGTGTCGTGGTTAGGATGCCACAGTCGACTCGGCAGTCTGCGTCCCTGCCGACTCGGCTGTGACCGTCCTCGTTGCCTCCGCGCCGCTCAGCAGCCTGCTGACAACTGCAAGACGGTCCGTGCCGCGTTCCTCCGCCGGCGTGGCTTAGGACGGGTCGACGACAAGCGGCGTGTGTCGGAATCCAGGACGACTGCCCGCAGTAGTGAGCCGTGGAGTGGCCTGCCGCTGGCTGGCTGGCTACAGACCCCGCGTCGGCCTCATGGGGTCGAACCGACGACCCACTGTGGACTGGAACGCCGACGCCCCGTCTGCTGCTGTGTGTAGCCGGTGGTGTGACACGCCGTGCCGTCCAGGAGAGCTGCCACACTTTAATGAATCTCGTTAGAAAATGGCACCTATTTATACTCGGTTGTGCACCTCTGTTTTGCCGAGTGCACCGCTACGCATCACGTACACATAACGTGCTAGGTTGGCCAGTGGGCCCCTTCTGCTTGCGCCATGCAAACTGCTGTGTGTGCCTTCTCCAGCAGTGCTACGTCCCTGTGGCCTCTATTTGCCTTCGCAACTGCTGGTATGCGTAACTCACTGCAGTCCGGCCCGCACCTGGTTGTAACTTGTGCTCAGAATATCGCACAAAATTAACTTTCCCTATTCTAAAAGGTGGTGCCGCTACACAAACATCCGAACAATTTTAATGCTGTGTCCTATGATGTAAGCTGCTGAGAATGTACGAGCGATCACGGATGAGATTCAGGGAAAGTGAGTACAATTATATCTCTTTTCTCACAGTTTCTCCATTTTAACCACATTCGCCTCTATTTCCTTGTCGTTGAGTGCCCCTGACCCACAAAGACACACATTCTTGGATGGGACTTCTTGCAGGCATCACAAGCAGTTGAAGACTGTGGAAGATTGAAACTCCAAATTAATAAAGCTATTCCAACCAGCATACATAACAAAGAATTCTCTGTGCAGTTGTTTGCCACTGAAAATGTTGTTATCCTGCCTTCATCAATGAGATGCATTCCAACCACCAATCTAGGTGCTCAGTTGAACTATGAAGCTTTTGTTGATTACAAAAAGCTAGTCAGGCTCATAAAAGAAATCCAAATGCCCGCAATGATCATAAGCATTGTAGTCAAGGAGAGCATTAAATCACTAATTGTCATAAGCGGCCACAACTAATCCCTCGAGGCACATGTGAAAGAACAGCTGAACCGGTCTGGGAAGGGCGGCTCATTGCAGTCAATAAAGAATCGTGCTCTGCTATCACTGCAGGCAACACAATGGAGGAACCTGTTAATGAACTGCCGATGGGATCTGGCTTGACTGAGGAACAATGTCAGTGAGTTTTAGCTGTTCTACGCCAGTTATCGTGCTTTCAGATCTGAAGTGGAAAAAAGACAGACCAAGCAGCCCAAGGTAAAACACCGTATCAACAGTAGGGATCATCCACCAACTAGCCAAGAGTCCGTGGTCCTCTCTTGTGAACTTTGCGAAGAAGGAGGATGGCACGGTGTTCCTGTTTTGACTACTGACCATTGAACAAAATCATGAAGAAAGATGTGTACCCACTGCCATTCGTTGATTACACCCTAGATTGCCTGAAAGGAGCAAACTGTTTCTCAACTATGGACATGCAGGAGAGCTAACAACAGATCGAAATTGATGAAGCTGACTGGGAAAAAGGCTGCCTTCGTAGCTTCTTATGGCCTCTATGAGTCAAAAGTTATTTGATTTGGACAACCTGTTGACGCCTGAAATGGAAAATGTGTTTCCTATCTGGATGACACTGTAGTTTTTCCAAGACATTTGAAGAACATCTCAGCTGCCTGACAACCATGTTGAAGTGTGTTCAGATCACAGCTCCAATTTAATCCGAAAAAGTGACCCTTCACCATCCAAGAAATAAAAATCTTGGGGCACCGAGTTAATGTTGAATCCATCCCGATCCAGAGACAATAAGAGCAGTCACAGATTTTGTGACTTCTTGGTATATCTATGATGTGAGGTACTACCTGCAATTCATAAAGGTTTTTTGCAACAAGGCACATACGTTGCAAAAAACTACTGCAGAGAGATGCCAAATTTTTGTGGATTGAGTTGCAAGAAAGATCATTCCTTGTTCTCAAGAAGGTTCCACCATCATCTTCAGTCTTAGCATTGTGTGATGAGACTGCCGAGATAGAACTGCATAACAACATTTAGCAATTGTGGGACAGGGGCAGTTCTGGTACAAATTCAGGAAGGTTTTGTAAAGGTAATAGCTTATGCTTTCAGAGTACTATCCAAGTCTGAGGTCAACTACTCTACTACTAAGAAGTTGTGTGGACCATCAACCGTTTCTGGACATATTTATTTGGCGAACCATTCACAATTGTTATGGACCATGCGATGCCACTATCTGAATGTACTGTGATATTTTTAGACCATGCGGCCTCAGACGTCTGGAAAGCGGCTATCGCATGTAATAAGCCTGAATAGCTTTGCTATGTAGTTCAGACTACTACACAGAATTACTGAATAAATATTGGCAATGGTGTACAAGAAATTGAATGTTAAATGAATTCTGATTTTCATTAACAAAAATAACCTCTTTGAAGTGACTGAACAGATTGCACTAACTGATGTAGGTTAATCACGCCTAAAAGGCGAACAACATTTACGTAACACAATATACACACACACATGATAAACACTTGAACTTGCTGTAAGTTAGATTGATCTACACCAACTGTCAGTAATGATTTTAATGTTACTGAATTTGCATTGTACTGATGATACAATGAGTACTGTGGTGGCAATAAATTCTTTAATTGAATAATCAATGAACACTATAGAACTGATGGTTACTAGGGACGTTAAAAACATTACTATAGAATCATTTTGTTCTAATGAAACTGAATGAGTTTTTACGTTGATAATGTACTGAAAAGCCACCACATCGAGTTGAAGTGTAATTAATGTGGCACAGTACCTGGTGTCTTCTGTCAGTTGTATAATCCAGCGTTAAGTGATGGATTTGGGATAATCATGAACTATTTTCTGTAAACAATTGATGACACTCATGGAATGCACTTTGAATCACAAACTTATTATTTCACTCAGACATTACACTTTAGAGAACTTGACTTGATAAATACATAAACTGGTTCGCTACGGATAAATTGACTTGTTATGGGGGTGGTATAAAATGCACTGATCATAAAAACACTGTCGTATGATAACTACTAGTTCATTGCTTGAGCTCATCAATGGATCTCATATGGTAGTAAGATCACATTGCAACATTAGCTGCAGACACTGGTCACTTCATACCTTGCTGCTGGTTGCTGCAGTCCGTCGTAAATCACGCAGACTTCCACAAGGCGTGCCATGTGCTTTTTGAGTGGGAACAGCAACTATATCGCTCACAACCCATCTCCCTCGAAATGTTGCATCCTGCAAGCCTTATTGTCCATTTGACTTGCTGACACACCATAAATCCAGTTCGTGTTTGTTGAAAGCTCACTTTTAACTGTCTATAAGCAACGTTACCATACCGTACTTAAACCGTCACTTTCGCGCTGTGTAATCTCTGTTCTGCATCTGAACGGTTCCAGAACACATCTCTCTCTACTGCCAAATTGACGCGCCAACCTGCATTGTCCACGTTCTCAGGGATTTCCCTCACATTTAAACATTAATTTACACTATGCCAAGTTCTCTATTTACAAATGGACATACCATAACATTACCATATTCAATTACAGTCGTTTTATATTTTTTACCATACATAATAATATTATCCTAGTTTAATGCTTCTTTATTTCGTCGTCCGAGCGCAGCACTATTCAGATACTGTCTTACTCGTAGCGCTATTTCATTTGACTGCCACCAGGTGGAAGCACCTGTGCTTTTGTTTGCGCAACTATCCAACAGATGGCATGAGCGTTCACTTTTCATCTACTGCGCCTTTTCTATGCTTCGTTGTGGCATTACAACCACCATTCTCTATACTGGCTCTCTAGGCAAAAGGATCCGTTGGATCGACTAGTGAGATGGCATGGAGGGTTCAGAAGTATGATGTTACAGTGATATACGAAAGCAGATGCAAATGCAAGGATGCCAACCGCATTTCAAGGAATCCATTGGTGGAACACAGCAGCACGGATGAAATCTCAGTCGTCTCTGCACTAAATGACATAGCTGCTGAACAGAGGGAAGATCCAGCATTGTTGAGCACTATAGAAGCCTCAGAGAAAGAGGAACTGACCAGAAGAGAATTTCAGTTAATAAACGGAGCATTGTATAAGAGGAACTAGTGCTTGTCACATGAGCTCATCTATGGCTGGGTATCACGGCCAGGTTTCAGCCGATCTGTTGGTCACTGTGTGAGGCACTGTAAGCAATGCCCCCAATGGAACCACATGCCGCATTTACCTGGTGCTGTAAGCAATGCCACCAATGGAAGCACATGCTGCATTTACCTCTGAGGCTTCTGATACAAATCTTGCCTGTAGCAGCACCATTCCATTGAATTGGAATTGACCTTTTGAGGTTCCTGAAGTCAACAAATGGGAATTGACTACCTCATGTGCTGCACTGCCACCAAAGCTGATCTGACTGCTTAAGCTCCAGAAATTACAAGGTTCCCCGTATAGACATAATTCTAAAGCATGAAGCAATTTGATTGATGATCTATGATAGTGGAAAAGTTTTTCTGTCAAGACAAGTATCAGAGGTAATTTGATATTGTGGCATAAACCACAAGATAACTGCCTACCATCCACATATGAATGGCCTCGTAGATTGCTTTAATAAGACGTTGGCAGATACGCTCTTGTGTACATTGATGTCAAATGGGGAGACTGGGATACAGTACTGCTCTTCATGTCATTTGCATTTAATGCAGCAAAGCAAGATGTTGCAGTCTTCACATCATTCTTTCTACTCCACAGTCATGGGGCTGAAACAACAATGGGTACACTGTTCCCATTTCATCTGGACAGTACTCAGGATGACTACATGAAACATCTCATCACCAGGATTAAGCAAGCAAAATGGCTGGCTTGCATACACACTGTGGATGCCCATGAGGGCTAGGAGCACTAGAGGCTAGAATGCCAAGCACTGGCCAGTGAGCTACAGCCCAGGATATTTTTTACGCTTTTGCAGAAAGTGGGACTATCAGAAAAGTTACTAAAGCGTTACTTTGGGCCATGTCATAGCCTACGTCGCTTGTCAGTTGTCACATACGATGTAAAGGATTATGATCCTTCATCAAGAAGACAAAAGCTCAAAGACATTGTCCATGTCCTCCATATGAAGCCACACTGCAGTACCGAGGCGCAGATTGACAATGGGTGCTTCCCATTCAAGGAAACTGAAGACACTCTAGGCGACCACAAAGCTTTGACCAGAGGAGCCACTTTCGATGGTCATCATCACTAAGAGGATGTGACAACATAACCAGAACGTAAGTATACACCAGCACTTTGATACAGAGGACCATTGACAACATCTAGATCCAGGGTGCTGCAGTCAACTCCAATGAGAACTTCTGAAACATCGGATTACTGTTTCTCCAGCAGAGGGAGCAATGCTATGAGCTGTGCTGCACGTGTGGCATAGCGGTTAGCATCACTAACTGGCATGCTAAGGGTCACCAGTTCAAACCAAACCACAAGCAGTTATTTGTTATTTAGTATTTACCATTTATGGAATGTTCTTGAATTTTGTTATGGTTTTTATGTTCTTCTGTTCTGGGATTTTCAGTGTTTGTATAAATTGCCACATGCTCTATTGAGTAATTTAGTTCTGTTCTGCTTGTATGTTGGTGTTCATAATAACTTTGCTTTCAGTGCTAAGTACTGTACTTCATTGATGACCCTACTTTGGATATGGATGTGATTGTGGGTACAATATGAAGATATTAGTATGTCTATGTATACAGTAGTTCGAGGTGCCCCTAATAGTTTTGTGACTGCTCTCACTGATGCACCAACTAAGTGGGAACTGATAATTGGGCCTTGATGAACTATGTAAGGTCAAACATGACCATAATTCAGCACAGCATCACAACAATTACAGATGTAATAGTGTCTCAGGACTTTCATAGGGGTGTTATACTGAAATGGGAAAATAAAAGATGGTGTCAGTCTGTTACAGGTAAAAAAATGGATTCTGTAGGTGAAATATTTGTATCTGGGTGTTCATATTGTTGCCCAACCTCTGTGTATATTATGAGAATATGAAAATATAGTTTATTTTTTGTAGGTTCTCTATTTCTATTGTCTCAGGTGAGATGCTACATTTATGAATTTTGCTAAATTCTTTCAGATACAATATTTATAGGATCAGGTATTACATATACTTACTTAAATTACTACATATACTTACTTCGGTTTAAAAGGACTCAATCTTTATTTTTTTTTTTGCTGTTAATTTCCCAGGTCCAGTTTCAGTAAACAGGATACATGATGTCCCAGATCAAGAAAAATCTTGGTACTCTTCGACTCATCATCCAGTTCGTGGGGTCTCGTCTGAATGTATTGAGTCACAGCATGATCGTGAATGGTATGAAGTATTATTTGTAATTAAAACCAGTAATATCATAGTTCATTAACAGTGATGCAATTTTTTCATCAGATTTCATCCCCTCCTCCCTCAGAGATGGCATGCGGCCATTCAACAGTCTTTTATGTAAAACAGTAAGATATATCAGTTCATTATGAGATACATAATATGTGTGTCAAGTCAGGAATCAAATCTGGTCTTGTAACACTGGTCTTTAGCACTTTGACCAAGAAGTACTTGGGAGGCTGGGTTTTATTTGCATTTTTTTATTTGGTCAAATCAATTGTAGAAAAAGTGCCAGCTATTAATTCTCTGTATCTGTGAAATGTTTTTCCTATTTTTCTTGTAGCTTAAGCCTGAAATTCCTGTTTTGCCAGACTGCTCCTCCACCTCCTCCTGATACGATGAGGCTTTGATGTAATTAACTCTGAGTACCTGAATTGAAGTGATAGAAATCAAATGGCATTGACTATTATTGGCGGCGTTGTGGTCACAACTGCCTTTAGGTAATAGATAGCTCGACATTTTATGTGGTTAATAATGTTCTTGTTGTTGCTGTTGTTGTTATCACCTCAGACTGAAGACTGGTCTGATGCAGCTCTCCGTGCTACACTATCCTGTGCAAGCATTTTCATCTGTGACTAACTACTGCAACCTACATCCTTCTGTATCAACTTACTGTCTTTATCTCTTGCGTTTATGATTTTTATCTGCCACATTTCCCTCCGATACTAAATTGGTGATTCCTTGATTTCTCAGAATGTGTCCTATCAACCGATCCCTTCTTCTAGTCAAGTTGTGCCACAAATTTATCTTCTCTCCATTCTACTCAATACCTCCTAATTAGTTATGTGATCTACCCATCTGATCTTCAGCATTCTTCTGTAGCACCACATTTCAAAAGCTTCTATTCTCTTCTTGTCTAAACAATGTATCGTCCACATTTCACTTCCATACATGGCTACACTCCATACAAATACTTTCAGAAACAACTTCCTGACACTTAAATCTATACTCGATGTTAACAAATTTCTCTTCTTCAGGAACTCTTTCCTTGCCATTGCCAGTCTACATTTTAAATACTACCTACTTCAGCCATCATCAGTTATTTTGCTCCCCAAATAGCAAAACTCATTTAATACTTCAAGCGTCTCATTTCCTAATCTAATTCCCGTAGCATCACCTGATTTAATTTGACTACATTCCATTATCCTCATTTTGCTTTTGTTGATGTTCAGCTTATATCCTCCTTTCAAGACACTGTACATTCCGTTCAGCTGCCCTTCCAGGCCCTTTGTTGTCTCTGACAGAATTACAATGTCATCAGCGAACCTCAAAAGTTTTTATTCCTTCTCCATAGATTTTAATTCCTACTCCGAATTTTTCTTTTGTTTCCTTTACTGCTTGCTCTATATACAGATTGAATAACATCGGGGATCGGCTACAACCCTGTCTCACTCCTTTCCCAACCACTGCTTACCTTTCATGCCCCTCGACTCTTATAACTGCCATCTGGTTTCTGTACAAATCGTAAATAGCTTTTCCCTCCCTGTATTTGACCCCTGCCACCTTCAGAATTTGAAAGTGAATATTCCAGTCAAAATTGTCAAAAGCTTTCTCTAAGTCTACAAATGCTAGAAATGATTTGCCTTTCCTTAATCTATTTTCTAAGATACGTCGTATGGTCAGTATTGCCTCACGTGTTCCAACATTTCTACGGAATCCAAACTGATCTTCTCCAAGGTCGGCTTCTACCAGTTTTTCCATTCATGTGTAAAGAATTTGTGTTAGTATTTTGCAGCCGTGGCTTATTAAACTGATAGTTCGGTAATTTTCACATCTGTCAACACCTTCTTTCTTTGGGATTGGAATTATTATAGTCTTCGTGAAGTCTGTGAGGGTATTTCGCCTATCTTATACATGTTGCTCACTAGATCGTAGAGTTTTGTTAGGCCTGGCTCTCCCAAGGCTGTCAGTAGTTCTAATGGAGTGTTGTCTACTCCCAGGGCCTTGTTTCGACTTAGGTCTTTCAGTGCTTTGTCAAACTCTTCACGCAGTATCGTATGTCCTATTTCATCTTCATCTACATTCTCTTCCATTTCCATAATATTGTCCTCAAGAACATTGCCCTTGTATAGACCCTCTATATACTCCTTCCACCTTTCTGCTTTCCCTTCTTTGCTTAGAACTGGGTTTCCATCTGAGCTCTTGATATTCGTACAAGTGGTTCTCTTTTCTCCAAAGGTCTCTTTAATTTTCCTGTAGGCAGTATCCATCTTACCCCTAGTGATATGCACCTCTACATCCTTACATTTCTCCTCTACCTCCTCACATAATGTACCCATCTAAACTTTATCATTCTTCTGTAGCACCACATTTCAAAAGCTTCTATTCTTTTCTTGTCTAAACAGCTTATTACCCATGTTTCACTTCCATACATGGCTACACTCCAGACAAATACCTTCAGAAAAGACTTCCTAACTCTTGAATCTGTATCCAATGTTACCAAATTTCTCTTCTTCAGAAATACTTTTCTTGTCATTGCCAGTCTACATTTTATATCCTCTGTACTTTATCTGCCATCAGTTATTTTGCTCGTCAAATAGCAAAACTCATCTACTACTTTTAATATCTTGTTTCCTAATCTAATTCCCTCAGCTTCACCTAATTTAATTTGACTACATCCCATTATTCTTGTTTTGCTTTTGTTGATGTTCATCTTATATCCTCCTTTCAAGGTGTGTCCATTACGTTCAACTGCTCTTGCAAGTGCTGTCTCAGACAGAATTACAGTGTCATCGGCGAACCTCAAAGTCTTTATTTCTTCTCCCTGATCTTTAATTCCTACTCCAAATTTTTCTTTGGTTTCCTTTACTGCTTGATCATTCTACAGATTGAATAATGTCAGTGACAGGCTACAACCCTGTCTCACTGCATTCTCAACCACTGCTTCCCTTCCATGCCTGTTGACCCTTATAACTGCTGTCTGGTTTCTCTACACATTGTAAAAAGTCTTTTACTCCCCGTGTTTTACCCCTGCTACATTCTGAGGTTATTTTGCCTGTCTCATGCATCTTGCACACCATATGGAATAGTTTTGTTATGGGTAAGTCTATCAGTAATTCTGATGGGATGTTTACTCCAGGGGCCTTGTTTTCTCTTACATCTTTCAGAGCTTTTCAAAGTCTTCTTGGAATATCATGTCTCCCATCTCATCTTCATCTACATCCTCTTCCTGTTCTACAATATTGCCTTCAAGTTCATCTCCCATATATAGACCCTCTATATATTCCTTCCATTTTTCAGCTTGCTCTTCTTTGCTTAGTACTGGTTTTCCAACTGAACTCTTGATATTCATATAGCTGCTTCCCTTTTCTTCTTTAATTTTCATGTAGGCAGTATCTATCTTTCCCCTAGCAAAATTTTCTTCTAAACCTTTACAGTTATCCTCTAGCCATTGCTCCTTAGCCATTTTGCACTTCCTGTCAATCTCGTTTTTTAGGCATTTCTATCCGCTTTTGCCTGCTTCATTTTCTGTCTTTTGATATTTCTCCTTTAATCAATTGAATGCAATATATCCTGTGATAGGCCTTGTCTTTTTACCTATTTGATCCTCTGCTGCCTTCACTATTTCCTCTGTCAAGGCTACCCATTCATCTTCTACTGTATTTCTTTTCCTTTTACTAGTCAGTCATTGCCTAATACTCCCTCTGAAACTCTCAGCAACCGCTGGTTCTTTCGACTTATTTCCTATCTTCTTGCAATTTCTTCAGTTTTAATCTGCAGTTCACAATCAAAAAATTATGGTCAGAGTCCACATATGGCCCTGGAAAGGTCTTATAGTTTGAAATCTGGTGCCACATCCTCTGTCTTATTTTATAAAATCGGTCTGAAACCAGTTGGCGTCTCCAGGTCTCTTCCACATATACGGCCTTCTTTCGTGATTCTTAATGATAATTAAATTGTGCTCTATGCAAAATTTTGCCAGGGTGGCTTCATCTTATATTCCTTTCCTCCAGTCTACATTCGCCTGCAATTTTTCCTTCTCTTCGTTTTCCTGCTGTTGAATTCCAGTCCTCCATCACAGTTAAATTTTCATCTCCCTTAACTATTTGAATAAATTTTTTTTGTTTCATCTTACATTTCCTCAATTGCTACATCACTTGCGGAGCTAGTTCGCCTGCAAACCTGTACTGCTGTGATGGGTATGGGCTTAGTGTCTATCTTGGCTACAGTAACATGTTCACTATGCTGTACATAGTAGCTTATCCACATTCCTGTTTTCTTATTCTTTATTAGACCAACTCCTGCATTACCCCTATTTGATTTTGTATTTATAATGCTGTATTCACCTGACCAGAAGTCCTGTTCCTCCTGCCACCGAATGTGACTATTCCCACTATATCTGACTTCATCCTCTCTATTTCCCTTCTTATATTTTCTAAACTACCTACCTGATTAAGGGATCTAACATTCCATGATACAACCCGTAGAATGCCAGTTTTGTTTCTCAGATGTTGACATGCTCCTGAGTGGTACCTATTTGGAGATCCAAATGGAGGACTACTTTACCTCCAGAGTATTTTATCCAAAAGGATTCCATCATCATGTAACCATACATTAGAGCTGCATGCCCTCAGGAAAAATTAGAGTTGTAATTTCCCCTTGCTTTCAGCTCTTCGCAATACCGGCACAGCATGGCCTTTTTGGTTGATTTTACAAGGCGAGATTAGCCAATCAACCCGACTATGGCTCCTGCAATAATTGAAAATTCAAGTGCCCTTCTTCAGGAGCCACACATTTGTCTGGCCTCTCACCAGAGGTGTTTGCATTTATGTAATGGCTATCTGTATTGCTGAGGCACATGTGCATCTGTAATCTATAGCATCCGTAATCTCAAGCTCAATTACATGTAACATTTTAGCAAGTGTTAACTTTGCTTTGGCTAGCTAAATTTGATGGCAACCAGAAAGCTGTTAATACTAGCTAGTGTCATTCAGTTTCCTGTGATTCTGCAACTCCTATCAGTCATCCCCAAGAACCATCTTACAACGTGCATATAGTAATGTAGCTGGTTCCTCCAGTGCTGTAAACCCTGTGCTTACTTCAGCAACCGTGGTAGAGGTAACAGAGGTACATTGTGTATAAGAGGTAATGGGCATCCTGGTCTCAGTGGCTATATCTTTAAGAAGATACTGTGTAACGTTCAACTTCAGTGTGTGCATATCACAGGAAAGTCAGTTATTGTTGAGAGTAAACATTCAGTCAACTTCAACATCTGAGGTGTCTGTCACATCACAATTGCATTACATTTCCTCAAGTACACAGGACCCTATCTCAGCAGACTGTTTTCTTAGCTGCTTGTGTGATCAATTTGGATTCTAACAACTGAAAAACAAACTCCCAGTTGTTTGGGTTGGCAGTCAGGGTGTAGTAACATCCAGTGAAACAAGGGGACAAGCTGTCTTCAGCAAGTATCACCGATACTTAACACATTAACAGAACATATATAATGTGTCAGAATGTAGTTGTCGATGTTAAAAGAGAGAAGTCAGAAAGGGAGGGGAGATTTTTAAAATTATCTGCAGTTATTACTTAAAACAAGGGAAAACTGTGTACTGGAGATTTTTGTGTTGTAACAATTTCAGCACCTCAGCATAACCATGACTGTCATATGACAGTTTGAATTGCAGAACTCCTTGATATCTCTTAGAGACATTGCAATGTGACTTTACATCAAGCATATTTCATGAATTTGAGAAGATGATTTCTTTCAGCTTGGCATTAGATTTACCTGTTCACCAGAATGCACAGCAGATGACTATGTGTCTTACAACTGTGGTGGTATTTTCTCCATCCGGTGAGTGCTATAAATGACAAGAATTTGGTTCTTGTGCCATGGTATGTTAATGTTTGGTGGGGTAAAGGAAAGTTATCAGATTGGTGATAAGATGATCTCTTATCTGTCCATTCCCACAGGCATGTTTCAACTGTTCAGCAGAAATATAGCTTGGAGAAGACCATGAACAAAATATAAGAGTAACAAAACATGTAACCAAGTGATGTGGCTCAGTGTTTAGCACACTGGGCTCACATTTTGAAGTAGTGAGGATTAAATGGGGACAGTTTACGTAATCCTGATTTAGATTTTCTGTGGAAAATGCTGGGATGTTTCATTTCTAAGGACATGACTTATTTCCTGCTTTATTCTTGCCCTAAATGACCTCGTGCTCTATCTCTAATGATTTCTGTCAGTGGGATGTTGAGCCCGAAACTTCCTTCTTTCATTTATCAGAATATGAACTGCAGTTGTATCTACAAAGATTTACAGATTTTTAAAGCTATCTTTCATCTCTTCTGTAGATGGAAGATGCAAAAGCACAAAGTTGCAGAAGCTGAAATGTCTATGTTGAAGGCTATAGAAGCAAGTAGAAATTCAGTGATATGTAACTGCACTTGTAGGGGTGAATCTGCTAACCAATCTGTTGTCTTCAAACCAAAGGTAGGTCATATTGCACATGGTGTTCCTGAATTTCCTGCTGTCTCACAGCAAACAATAATGACAGTGCCACCATTATCATCTTCTGCAATGAAAGCAGCTCTGTCTCCTCTTTTTCTGCAGATCGAGGAGGTGTATGAACGATTGGAACACATCTACCTGAGTGTCGATTAGAAATGTAACTTCACGTGGAAGGTATCCAGCTATACCTTCTAATCTATTTCTCTTCATCCTTATGTTTGACAAAACAAAGAAACAAGAAAAGATAAACTATGGAAGTAATTAGCTTCCATAATATAGTGGAACATTAGTGGAACTGGGCTTCATTTGAAGGAACTGATCAGCCCATAGAAGTGTGTGCTCGTGAATTAATACTGAGAAATAGTTAACTTTTAATTGTAAATATATATAAATCTCCACTGGCCAATTTTGAATTGTTTCTGAGGAATTTGGATTCCTTACTATGCTATCTGTGAGACAGCAGCGGGCAGTTAATAGTCTGTGGTGACTTCTGTGCAGATTTTCTGAAGTATTCTGATAGGAAAAATGATCTGGAAACCTTATTTGAATTCTGCAATATGATCTCAATAATCAACTTTCCAACACGGGTGGATAAAGACAGTAGGACCCTAAGTGATAATGTTTTCTCTGGTGAAGCTCAAAGCAAGAAAATGACTGTTTACTGAGGAACAAATGGTATCTCTGATCATGATGCACAGTTAGTTAGGATAAATAACATGGTGCCTTACAGTATGGCTACTCCTCAGGGAAATCAGTTTGAATAATTAATGACTCCAGGACAAATGTTTTTTAAGAATAGTGTACAGATGACGACCTGGGATGAAATTTATGATGAACCAAATGCTAACATAAAATTTGATCATTATAAATTCATATCATCATTTGAAAATAGCTATCAACATACGCTAATCAGAAGGGACATTAACGATTTAAAACAACCATGGATCGCTAGAGGAATTAAAATATCATGTGAAAGGAAAAGGGAAAATGTACTTTTTGCCAAGAACAAGTAGAAATCCTGCAATAGTTGCACACTACAAAAACTACTCAAAATTAGTAAGAAAAATTATCAGAAAATCAAGGAAAGTGCACATTGTCGGAAGTCAGTGATTCCAACAACATACTGAAGGCTATATGGAATGTAGAGAAGTGAGAGACACAACAGGATAACATTACTGTTCAACTGAATACAAGGGCTATCAATGTGTCACAGACAGCAAATATATTTAATACTCATTTATTAAATGTAGCAGAAAGTATAGGGACAAACAGTTCCAGAGAAAAGTCACACCAATATGTTGAGAAACCAACCCTGATGAAATTCAGTCATATGAATGAATATATCACCAACTTCTCCTTGAGAAAGTAAGAAAATTATACATTCTCTTAAAAATAAAAGCTCATCTGGTTTTGATGGTGTTTCCAATAAAGTACTAAAGATTTGTTCCCATATAATAATACCTGTCTTATCTGAATTTGTAAAGAATCACTAACTCAAGGCAATTTTCAAGTGAGACTGCAATATCCCATTGTTAAACCCCTCTTTAAGGAAGGTGATAGGAAGGACTTCAGTAAGTACTGGCCTGTTTTGCTACTGACATTTTTCAAAATTTATGAGAAGGTGATGTATTCTAGAATAGTATCTCACCTTAGCAACAGTATTTGCCTCAGAAAATCACAGTTGGGTTTTAGAAGAGTTGTTCTACTGAGTTGCCATTTACATGTTAACTCATCAAATTTGCATTAAATAACAAAATAGTGCCATTTGGTATTTTCTGTTACCTATTAAAGGCATTTGACTTTGTGAATCACAATATTCTCCTAGATAAACTGAAGTTTTGTGGGATTAATGGTGTAGCCAACCAATGGATAATGTAATATCTAACCAAAACAACGCAGAAAGGTTTCTGACTGGTGAGAAATCACATATGGGGTTCCCCAAGACTCAATCTTAAATCTGTTGTTATTCCTCATATGTGTAAACAATCTCCCATCCAGTATACAACAAACAGAATTAGTGCTTTTTGCAGATGACACTAGTGTTGTAATCAATCCAACCAGACATACAGCAATAGAAAAAAATGGTAGACAAGTTTCTTAAAAGTATCATTGACTGGTTTGCTGTGGATCATCTTGCCCTCAAGTTTAAAAATACAGAACATATTAAGTTCTGGACAGCTAAGGCTATTACACCAGTGATAAGGTAACACATGGTGAGGATTTAATAACTAGGGCGGAAACTCAAAATTCTTAGGTGTCAATACTGATGAGACTTTAAACTGGAAAAAGCAGATCTTGGAACTCCTAAAACAACTTAGTTCTGCCATATTTGCACTTAGAATCATTGCAAACTTTGGCGAGAGAGAAATTAGTAAGATGACATATTTTGCATATTTTCATTCAATAATGCCACACGGAATATTGTTCTGAGGTAATTCATCTTTCAGAAAGCAAGTCTTCTTTGCTCAAAAATGTGCTGTAGGAGTATGTGGTGCTCAGCTATCATCATCTTGTAGAGATTTCTTTAAGGAGTTGGGCATTTTGACTACTGCTTCGCAGTATATTTATTCCCTCATGGTTTGTTATAAATAATCCACTGAAGTTTAAATGAAACATTTCTGCACATAATTGCACTGCCAGAAGGAAAAATGACATTACTCCACATTAAAATAGTCTTTAGCACAAAAATGTTTGCATAATGTTGCAGCCAAAATTTTTGGATCACTTAACACAGTGATATAAAAAGTCTGATAATCAGCAAAGTAAAATTTGAAAATAATCTGAAAAAGTTTCTCTTTCACAACTCACTCTGTTTTGTAAAAGAATTTGTGTTACAGTGATGTGTAAAAGATGATGGTTAGGAATTACTAACACACATCTGCATATAATAATAATAATAACAATAACTTTTAAATGATCAACATTAGGCACATTTAGAAAATAATTATGATGTAATATAAAATGACTGGGCCCATGTCATCACTGTTTTTCATGCAAATGATCCATAGAACATGAAACTAATGAAGTAATTAGCTCCTAATAGGTAAGATAAGT
The DNA here is from genome assembly GCF_023864345.2 of Schistocerca serialis cubense. Classification (NCBI taxonomy): domain Eukaryota; kingdom Metazoa; phylum Arthropoda; class Insecta; order Orthoptera; family Acrididae; genus Schistocerca; species Schistocerca serialis. The sequence continues at coordinate 1,516,096 of NC_064640.1, forward strand.
TTTTGTTAGTGTGAAGAGGTGTAGGGGAAACTTTTATACCATTCCTGTTAAGGCTGAGGAGTTTGCCCCAGAAGCAAGATTAATCCCAGAGAGGGCGGGCTTAAAAGTGTAGTTGTTATCCTTCTTTCTACATTTGATTCCCTTTAAATTCAATTAGAAATACAAAATACTGCTATATGCGTGTTCCAGAATATAACAGCATTCTCTGTATTCTGTGTCACCTTGTAAAATACCTTATTATTGTGCAATCATGCTTTAATTTACTCCTTGGAGACTGAAGTTCACATAGCATACTGCAAGGTTTGACATCAGCTTATCCCAGGTTAATTCTGTCAACAACCTAATACAACCAAATGACACTTGTCTCCCAAATTTGTATCACATGGCTGACTTCATTGTTGTTCATGCCATTCTTAAAAATTACACTGTTGTATTTGCTCTCAAGCCTTTGTGTGCAAGAGACCATTAGGCTTTCAAAAGTTGTGACTAAAGACTGACAAATTACTAAAGACAAGAATTCTGCAAATTACGGGGGGGAGTACATGAGAATGTTTAATAGAAAAGCTTGATGTTATACTGGAATTGTCATCGTACATAGTAGTTTTCCAGAAACAATTCCAGCACAAGAATTTTGGACGAGTTTCATGATCCAGTGTTTCAGTATCAGATGCGAATACATAGAAAGAAGGATCCTTTATTGTATGATTATATGATAGCGGAACAAACACTGGTAGCAGTTACTTCTGTAAAATATCTGGGAGTATGCGTACGGAACGATTTGAAGTGGAATGATCATATAAAACTAATTGTTGGTAAGGCGGGTACCAGGTTGAGATTCATTGGGAGAGTGCTTAGAAAATGTAGTCCATCAACAAAGGAGGTGGCTTACAAAACACTCGTTCGACCTATACTTGAGTATTGCTCATCAGTGTGGGATCCGTACCAGGTCGGGTTGACGGAGGAGATAGAGAAGATCCAAAGAAGAGCGGCGCGTTTCGTCACTGGGTTATTTGGTAACCGTGATAGCGTTACGGAGATGTTTAATAAACTCAAGTGGCAGACTCTGCAAGAGAGGCGCTCTGCATCGCGGTGTAGCTTGCTCGCCAGGTTTCGAGAGGATGCGTTTCTGGATGAGGTATCGAATATATTGCTTCCCCCTACTTATACTTCCCGAGGAGATCACGAATGTAAAATCAGAGAGATTAGAGCGCGCACGGAGGCTTTCAGACAGTCGTTCTTCCCGCGAACCATACGCGACTGGAACAGGAAAGGGAGGTAATGACAGTGGCACGTAAGGTGCCCTCCGCCACACACCGTTGGGTGGCTTGCGGAGTATCAATGTAGATGGTAGATGTAGATGTAGATGTGAAATGATACTAAGAGTGAATGGGCTTAAAGTCTGTCAGAAGAATACTTAACATTTAGGAATTTCAAAATAAGTTGTGTAGTGAGTGACACATCCACAGAAGCAATGACATGCATTATAAGGTTATTTGAGACACTATCTAGGACAATCACACCCTTCCCAATAGTTATCATAGTATGGCACTTACCGCGCCCGCCCAGTTAGCCGTGTAGTCTAACGCACTGCTTTCCGAGCAGGAAGGCATGCTGGTCCCCGGCAAAAATCTGCCTGGTGGATTAGTGTCAAGATCTGGTGTGCCAGCCAGTCTGTGGATGGTTTTTAAGGCAGTTTTTCATCTGCCTCGGTGAATGCAAGCTGGTTCCCCTTATTCCGCCTCAGTTACACTATGTCGGCGATTGCTGCGCAAACACTTTCTCCACATTCGCGTACACCATAATTACTCTACCACGCAAACATTTGGGGTTACACTTGTCTGGTGTGATACGTTCCTGGGGGTGTCCACTGGGGGCCAAACCGCACAATAACCCTGGGTTCGATGTGAGGTGGCGGTGAGGTGAGTGGACTGCTGTAGCCTGTTGTGGGGTTCTAAACCACTGAGGGCTATGGTGGGGACAAAGCCTCTCCATCATTTCTAGGTCCCCAGTTCCATACAGTACAATACAATGGCACTTACCAGTAGCATTGGAAAGACTACTGAGTGAGTGTTAAAAAAACTACTGCTTGCTATGAAGTTTTGTAGGTGGAAAGCTTAATAGTTGCTTTCAGTGGGGAGTTTGGAAGTATCATTTCACCCTTAATGTTGGAAAAGGAAACACAGGATTTCCATACATAAACATTACCCTAATAGGGTATTTCTCTCTTTTTTTTGTGGAGACATCTTGCATCAACTTTTTAAACGAGGCTTGTGAGACTATGCGCTTCTCCCCCTCCCCTCTGCCCCTCAACCCACCCATCTCTCTGTTCCCTCACCCTTTTAGTTGATGAGACTAACAAAAAAATTTTGTGTAGAGCAACATATGGAAGCATGTGCCACTGAACTTAAACTAAATGATGGCACTTTCATAATTGTAACAGTGTATAGGTCCCCCTCAGGGAATTTCCAGCTATTTCTAGAAAACTTGGATGCTTTGTAGTGCTATCTGTCAGACAGGGGGAAGCAAATTATCATTTGTGGGGATTTCAGTGTTGATTCCCTGAAAGAGTGTAATAGGAATAATGACCTTGTAGTATTACTCAGTTCTTTCAAATTGAGCTCCGTCATTGATTTTCCTACTTGGATAACAAAGAACAGCAGTACATTGATAGATAACTTTTTTATAGACCAAGATAAGTTTAAGGACATAAATGCTTATCCTGTAGAGAATGGTCTTTCAGATCATGGTGCACAGCTAGTTACAGTACATGACATAACTCCATGCAGTATATCAAATCAGAATTTCAAAGCAGTGCGTTCAATTAACAATATAAATATTGCAAACTTTAGGGAAAGCCTATCAAGTACGGGGTCCCACAGGGTTTGATCTTAGGTCCTTTACTGTTCTTAATATACATTAATGACTTACCATTCCACATTGATGCAAAGTTAGTTCTTTTTGCTGATGATACAAGTATAGTAATAACATCCAAAAACCAAGAACTAAGTGGTGTAATTGTAAATGATGTTTTTCACAAAATTATTAAGTGGTTCTCAGCAAACGGACTGTCTTTAAATTTTGATAAAACACAGTATATACAGTTCCGTAAAGTAAATGGCACAACTCCAGTAATAAATATAGACTTTGAACAGAAGTCTGTAGCTAATGTAGAATTTTAAAAAATTTTAGGTGTGTCCATTGATGAGAGGTTAAACTGGAAGCAACACATTGATGGTCTGTTGAAACGTGTGAGTTCAGTTACGTATGCTGTTAGGGTTATTGCAAATTTTGGTAATAAGAATCACAGTAAATTAGCTTACTATGCCTACTTTCATTCACTGCTTTCGTATGGCATCATATTCTGGGGTAATTCATTGTTGAGTAGAAAAGTATTCATTGCTCAAAAACGTGTAATCAGAATAATTGCTGGAGCCCACCCACGGTCATCCTGCAGACATCTATTTGAGGATCTAGGGATCCTCACAGTAACCTCACAGTATATATTCACTTATGAAATTTGTTGTTAATAATCCAACCCAGTTCAAAAGTAATAGCAGTGTCCATAGCTATAACACCAGGAGAAAGGATGACCTTCACTATGCAGGGTTAAATCTGACTTTGGCACAGAAAGGGGTAAATTATGCTGCCACAAAAGTCTATGGTCACCTACCAAACAGCATCAAAAGCCCGACAGATAGTCAACCAACATTTAAAAATAAATTAAAAGAATTTCTAGATGACAACTCCTACTCATTGCCTGAATTTTTAGATATAAATTAAAGCAGGGGGGGGGGGGGGGGGGGGGGAACCAACCTAACTTAAACATTAGTGTCATGCAATATTTTGTGTAATGTAATATCTTGTACAGACATCTTTTATTAACCTGACGCGTTCCACATCATTACGAAGTGTTGTATTCGTGATCTATGGAACAAGTATTAATCTAATCTAATCTAATCTATCTTTCAGACCACTTTGCCACCAGTTGGTAGAAGCAGTAACAAGAGCAGCAGTGATGACAACAACAGAGGAATATGTTTCTTCCATTTATCATAGAAGTAAAAGCTATACATTGCCTCATATAGATTCACTAAAGTTTAAGAGGTCATGAAATTGCAGTTAGGTGTTTTTACTCTTTCTCTACTATTAGACACACTTATCATCACACAGCCACACCAACATGCAGATGTTGTTCCTGTGGTGTTCTTTTAGATAAGATTACTCTATATCCATGAATTCTGAAGAGATGGATTACTGGGTTGTGGAAAGAAGTCAAGGATGCACATATTGTTCTGCTTGATATCATTTTTTATTACTGTGTTCATATTAGTAATAATACAATTGCAGTCATTAACTTTAAGACTTTCTGTGAAGATGCTGGTTCATGGAATAGATGGAGCTGCCCACCAGAAAATTTTGTAACTCAATCATAAATGCCACCACATTATCCATAGTACATTTAAAGTGCTCTGGCAGGTATTTGAATACATGTGAACTCACATATGACTCATTTCTGTACTACCATGAAGCAATTAAAGTCTTTTAAAAGTTGTTCAGTTGCTGTTAGTAATGGAGAAAATTATTTCAGTTTTGCAAGTGCACTGGTTTATTTATTTATTTTTTATTATTATTATGATTATGATTATGATTATTATTATTTATTTATTTATTTTTGGCGAATTTTCCCTAAAAGGAAATCGTTAAGCTTATGACTTTGAAGGCTTGTTCTTCTTGTCCTTCCAGTACTCCTTCATTCTCTTGGAGAGGGCCTCTTTTCTCTCCTCAGACCATTCTTGTTTGGTCCGCTGTTTTAGCGCTTCTGACTTTACTTCCCAATTGTCTATGTGTTTTCGGAAGGTGCTTCTGTCTGTGGTGTTTGTGGTGCCAATTGCTTGTAGGTCTTTTCGGACTCCTTCCATCCAGGGTGTCGAGACTTTAAGTGTCTTGAATTTTCTTGGTGAGTCTTGTTTCAGGGAGTCTATCTAAATGTCCGTAGAATTTAAGGCGCCTTTTTCTCATATCGTTCTCGATGTTCGAATATGCTTCTACTGTTGAGTTCTTCTGTAGTCTGTAGCCATCTGGTGTGGGTCTTCCTCCTAAAATTTTCCTCATGATTTTGTGTTCTTCTTTTTTGATTTCTTCAATTTTGTTTTTCCTGTTGAGTGCTAGTGTTTCGCTGGCATACAGTACGGCGGGTTTGATCACTGTGTTATAGTGTCTGATCTTGGTGTTTCTGGAAATGCATAGTTTGTTGTAGACGTTTCGTACCATGCCTAGTGATTTCCGTGTCTTCTGTTGTCTGTCTTCGTAAGCCAGTTTCTCTGTTCCGGTCGGTTCGATGATTTCGCCTAGGTATCTGAAGTGTGTGACCCCTTTAATTTTGCCGTACTTGGTTGTGATGTCGTCGCCTTCTCTTGTTAGGACTTGCGTTTTTTCAAAAGAGATTTGTAGGCCGACTTTCTCGGCGCATTCTTTCAGGATTTCGATCTGTGTTTTTGCTGATGTTGGGTCATAGGTCAGTATCGCTAGGTCGTCTGCGAATGCTAGGTAAGGGATTTCCAGTCTTTTCCTTCCTAATGTGACTGGTCTCCAGGTGTTTTGTCTCCTGACTTCAGCTTCCCATTCGCTCATTACTTTGTCCAGGACGATGTTGAACAATAGCGGGGATAGTCCATCTCCTTGTCTTAGGCCAGTGTGGATTTCAAAGGGGTCCGAGATTTCGCCCATGAATTTGACTTTGGATTTTGTATTGGTTAGTGTCTGTTCGATTAGTCTTCGGGTCTTTTGGTCTAGGCCTTTTTCTCTGAGGATTTGGATGAGGGACTTTCTGTCGATCGAGTCGTAAGCCTTTTTGAAGTCGATGAAAGTTCAGATGATTTTTTTGGGGCTTGTCATGTGGGATTTTATGATTGATTTCAGGTTGAAGATTTGTTCGGGGCAGGCTCTGTTGGGTCTGAAACCCGCTTGGTATTCCGAGATGGCGGGTTCCAGTTGTCCTTGTGTTCTGGTGAGAAGGCAGGTTGATAGAATTTTGTAGATGACCGGTAGCAGGGAAATTCCTCTATAATTGTTTGTGTCTGTCCTGTCACCTTTCTTGTGTAGCGGCTGAATGAGTGCGGTCTTCCAGTCGTCAGGTATGATTTCGGTTGTCCAGGTGTTCTTTATGATTTGTGTGATTTTGTTTAGCGAGTTTGGTCCTAGGTTCTTCAGCAGTTCTGCCGTTATTCCATCTTCACCGGCTGCCTTGTTGTTTTTCAGTTTCTTTATGCAGTGGAGGATTTCTTCTTTTGTTGGTGATGGTGAGTCTTCCGGTGCGTTGGCCGGTTCTCGGGGTTCGAAGGTTAAGTGAGGTTCCGGGCAATTTAGTAATTTTGAAAAGTACTTCGCGAGCTCTTCACAGTTTTCTTTGTTGGTAAGTGCCAGTTTTCCGTCTTCTTTTCTGAAGCAAAGGTTCTGTGGTGAGTATCCTTTGACTTGGTTGGCGAACGTCCTGTAGAAATCCCGTGTGTTGAAATTTCTGAAGTCTTCTTCGATGGAGTTTAGCTGATCGTTTATGTATTTGCGTTTCTCTTGTCTTATTGTTTTCGATGTTTGTCTTCGAATTTCATAGAAGTTGTCCTGTGTTTCTTGTGTTTTGTTGCTGTTGTAGTTTGTGAAAGCTGTTCTTCGATTTTGTAGGGTGATTTCGCAGGTAGTGTTCCACCAAGGGTGCCTGGGTTTTCTAGTCAGCGGGATCAGTTCTTTGGCTGTGTTCACAATTTTTTGTTTAAAGCTGGTCCAATCTTTCGCCTCTTGTTTTTCCCAGTGTTCTGTGATGTTCGATTCTCTGATCTTTCTTGTATCAAATTTCGGTGAGGTCAATTTCTTTTTGTGTTGTCTTCTTGGTGTGAGTTTGATTTTGATTCTTGTTAGGTAGTGGTCCGAATCTATGTTGGCGCCTTTTCTCACTTGGACGTCGTGGATTTCTTTCTGGTATTCATAGGAGATTGCCACGTGATCTATCTGGAATTCGCCTAGTGAGTGGACTGGTGATCGCCACGTCTTTTGTTTCTTGGGCTTTTTCATCAGGGAGGTTGACATGATTTTGAGGTTGTTTTGCTGGCAGAGTTCGATCAGTCTGGTGCCGTTTTTGTTGGTGAATTTGTGTGCAGGGAAATTTCCTACTGTTTTTTTGTAGCGTTTTTCTCTGCCGATTTGTGCGTTGAAATCGCCTAGTAGAATTTTCGCGTTGTCTTGGGGTATTTTTGCCAGGGTGGTTTCGAGTTTGTCCCAGAATTTGTCTGTTTCTTCTGGTTTGTCCTTGTTGTCTGCGTTCATGGGGGCATGTACGTTGATGAGGGTGTAGTTCTTGTTGGCGTGTTTGATTCGCATGGTCATGAGCCTGTTGTTGATCGCGTTGACTTCTTTTACTGAGTCTAGGATGTTTTTGTTTACTGCGAAGGCCGTGCCGAGGAGTGATCCTCCTTTGCCGATTTTCCTGTTGGTTCCACTCTTGAAGAATCTGTAGTTTCCGTAGTCTATTGTGTCTGAATCCGTGTATCTTGTTTCTTGTAGCGCTAGGATCGAGATCTTTTGACTGGTGAGTTCCGTTGTTAGATTGTGTAATTTTCCCGTTTGTATTAGTGTCTGTATGTTGAAGGTGCCAAAGTATGTGTGTGTTTTCTTGGGTAGTTTGCCCTTTAGCACATCTCCAGGTCCCCCAGAATCCGAGTGCCTGGTTGCCGTCTCGCGACGGGTGGATCGTCCACCTGGGGTAATGTTGTTTTTAGGTGTACTTGCCATTATGCTTGTAATTCGTCTGGCTTGCACCAGTTTGGTAGAACCAGGGATTTTCAGTTCCTGGAGCTCGTACCAGCCGCACCATTGGTGACAGACGCTGGCCAGACTACCGGTGGTTACCACACAGACGTGTCTGGGCTTTTGTGTTAGTTTTCTTCGTTTCGCCGGTTTTTACTCCGGGTACTTATCCTCGAGGATGTGATAGCTTTGGTCCGCCCTGAGCATTTGATTTCCTCGGTGCCACCCATATCTGGGAGGCTTTCCCCTATCCGCCACCTGGGGAGGCGCCCGATGGAGGATCTATCAACCTCACACAGGTTATTATTATTATTATTATTATTATTATTATTATTACTTCTTTTATCAAAGCAGGGAAACACAGCTCCCACTAGCTTGTCACCAATTTGCAGTGGCTAAAAGTTGTAAGCAAGCTGAGTAAGCTATGGCCAGTAAAAACTTAAAAAATTGTCATTAGTGGTCTTCTGACAAAGGTAGAAGTGCAGTATACTGGGTACCTACCCCCAGCTAAATCAGTCTATGTCTTGAGGAAGGCTGTAACATAGTCAAAACACAGGTTGTTTTATTATTCTACTATTTTCAGTATTACCTATGCTGAAATAATAGTACGTCCAGAAGAATTTTAATGAGTGGGAGCCTACATATTTGTCATGTTAAATGTTCTGTAGGGCCATATAAGCAGTAGCTTCCCTTTAATCTGTCTCTAAATGTTTGAGTGTATCAGAATGTTGATGTCCTCAGTAGTCATTAATGACTTAGTTTGAGGTTTCAAGTGAAAGATGAGTCAAACACCACTGGATTTCTTAGAATAAGTAGTCTCAGGTGGGCTTGATAATTTAAAATGATTAGTGACATGATAACATTATGAAAAGAAGAGATTGCTGCTCACCATATAGCAGAGATGTTGAGTCACAGATAGACACAACAAAAAGATTATCAAACAAGTAAGCTTTCGGCTAGAAAGGCCTTCATTGATTTTGACAAAAAACACACACACACACACACACACACACACACACACACACACACACACACACACGCGCGTTTTGTCTAATTTGTTGTGCTTATCTACTACTCAACATCTCTGCTATATGTTGAGTAGTAATCTATCCGTTTCATAATAGTGACATGACAGTTTGCTGAAAGACAAAATTTTGCTGACTGTGATTACTTCTACGCCTAAAATGTTTAGGGAGAGTTGTGCTGCCTGACTAGTGACAGTGACAACAATGTAGAGTAGATTTAATGAGCCTCTATTATTTTTACGCTTTCATTTGTTTGTGATCTAATCTTTTGCAGGTTTGGAAGTCTAGACAGAAGAAAGGTGGTTGGCTCAACTCAGAGTGATGCTGATTATAGCTCAGACCCAAGGTGCACAGACAGAAATAATGGATACTGTCTCGTTCCACCGCACGGACATTTCACACACAAAGTGTCATTGCCTCAAACACTGCTCCCAAATCAGATGTACCCTGAAGCTGCGAGCATCGATTCGCACGGTTTAGTGCGTGCACACTCTCTTGACAGTGTCGGACAACAACATAGTGGAGTGGATCACTGTTCTAGCAACAGAAAGCCCAAAGAGAAGGAGTGGTACGAAACATCATTAGATTCAACACCTCGACGCACGAAGCTCATTTCTCAGCGACACGGTAGCCCCATTTCTCAGCGACACGGTAGCCCCATTTCTCAGCAACACGGTAGCCCCATTTCTCAGAGGCATGGTAGCCCCATTTCTCAGCGACACGGTAGCCCCTCTGTAATTAGGACAGGAGGAACTACAGTGAAAATGATGAGTGAAGATATAGATGTCATTTCCCGTGACCCATCTGCTCTCAAAAAGTGTGAAGTGAGCGCCGAAGTTTGTAATAATGATGTGTCACATAATGGAGAAATATCCATACCTATTAGCGTTCGTGGCTTGTTGTCTTCACCTGTGTCTGCCACTTTAGATGGTGCACGTTCCGAAGGTAGTGATACTTCTGTTACTACGATGACTGCAAATACTGCTACTACACCCACAATGCTCACTGTAGGTAGCTTCGATACAATTGTTCCTTTTGAATCCCCAAAGAATCATACTGTAGTTCAAGCTGGTATGTGGCAGCCATACCGTGAAGTGACAAAGCCATTTGAAATGTCAGATTTTTATAAGTACAGTACAAAATTCCGCAAAGCAGCAAGTAATACTTGTCAACAGCCTCAGGCCTCACCCCAGCAAAAAGGAATATATCAGCCTCTGCAGCCCATGACATGTAAACCTTTGGATCCTGCTGCATCGGATGAATTAAGGTAAACTACTAATCATTTAAGTGACAAGTTTCATGTAGCCATCAAATTGAATGTTACTGCAATAAATTTTTAGCTTAAGTAAGTAGTGCATATTTGTTTCATGTGCCTATCTCAGTTGTTTTACGGCGTGAGAGAATATTTACATTTGTATGAAAAAGAAAGTTCACTTGAGGAAACTGTAAAATTATGGGATAGAACAGCTGGTTAGCACTTACCTCCAGAAGCTGAAAATCTTAGTACTGCCAATAGGCACACAGAAGAGTACAAGAAACTATCCTAGCTTTGGGAAACCTTTAGTTCCTCCCTCCAGGAGGAAAAAGAGATAGCTTGAGGATGGGTGAAAAAGGAAGGGCAGATCACTCGAACACCGAGGTGAGAGGAACCCACCTTTTGCGAAGACGGCAGGATCACAAGATATGAATCCCTCTCATCATTAGATCTGAATGACCTGCCCTTTCTTTGCATTCATTTACAAATGCCCCTCTCTGTCGCCAAGGAAGAAATTATTAGTTCCAAAAGATAGGACAGTTCCTTGAACTTTTAACCAAATATATGTACGTTTGCAAATACTGGTAATAAACCATATGCACACCAAAATACAAAATATATCTAATGAAAAAGTTACCTTCTCAGTAACAGTTCAGTAATTCTTGGTGTTTGCTAATTTGTCTTTGCTAATTTGTCTTGAAATAGGGTCCAGGATGCATCCCCAAATACTTCAGTTAAAGATACTGTAACTCCAGAGTCAGTTGGAGACACATTCTCAAATGAAATGTTGGCATGGTATCAAGATCAGAATGTTCCTAGATCTGCAACGTTGGTGTGATAAATACTAGTTTCCATGTAAGTACTTTTACTGTTGCTCAAATGTTCTGTTTAGTATTGTTCAAATGGCTGGTGTATCAAATACTGATTGTGTACATCAGTTGCATGGCTATTAATTACAGAGAACAAGTTGAGAACATGTGATTATCTTAATGTTACTAATCAGGTGGAAAGAAGGGAGATGTTAAATGTGGAATTCTTTGTCTAAAATAAATAAATAAAATGAGCACAAGACTTGAACCAGACTAAGTACCACAATGGCATGGACCTACCAAAATTAACGTTTCTTGCTGTCACTCGACGATACTTGGCAGTTTGGAGTAATCCAAGATAATGGTACACAGCTTGTTACACCACAAATTAAGCTGCCATAACTGTGAATCCTAGACACCATGGTTTTTCATTTCTTGATGAGGTTGTTTCCAACATTCTCTTCTTGCAGTGACCATACAAATAACACCCACTCTCAGATGATAAGCACTGAGTGATGGTAGTAATAATATTGAAAGATATAAATACACAGCGTTCTGCGATTGGTGTCACTCCTTCTGAATCATCTTAGAAGATACTTGAAATACTAAAATAACTGACCTTTCAACCACGTTGCAGCAGCTTTCCTCAAGACCTTCCTCATAGCTGAAATGTCAGTTATTTTATTTTAAGTGTTTTATATGATGATGTGGCATTACATCCAAAAATATATTAATAAGAATGTTGGAAAAGTTTGGTGTGGATGATAAAGCAAGAAACATAATTTGGCAAACACTAATAAACACATATCTACATCTATCTACGTCTACATCCATACTAAGCAAACCACCTCGAAGTGCATGGCAGAGCATATGTCCCATTGTATCAGTTAGGGATTCTTCCCATTCCATTCACATATGGAGCACAGGGAGAATGATCATTTGAATGCCTCTGTGCATGCTGTAATTATTCTAATCTTGTCCTCATGATCCATATGTGACCGATAGTTAAGGGGTTGTATTATATTTCTAGAGTCATGATTTAAAGCTGGTTCTTGAAACTTTGTTAGTAGACTTTGTCAGAATAGTTTGTCTATCTTCAAGAGTGTGCCAGTTCAGTTTCTTCAGCGCCACTGTCACTCTCTCCCACAGGCCAAACAATCCTGTTTCCATTCATGCTGCCCTTCTCTATGTACATTCAGTATACCCTATTAGTCCTATTTGGTATGGGTCCCACACACGTGAGAAATATTCTAGAATGGGTTGCATGAGTTATTTGTAAGCAATCTCCTTCGTAGACTGATTACACTTCCCAGTGTTATACCAATAAACCAAGGTCTACCACATGTTTACAATGTGTTACACCCAGTTAGTTTTATGAGTTCGCCAATTCCAACAGTGACTCGTTGATATAGTCATAGTATACGATATTTTGTCATTTTGTGAAGTTCACAATTTTACATTTAACCTAAGGTGCCAATCTTTGCACCACTTTGAAATCTTATCAAGGTCTGACTGAATATTTATGCACCATCTTTCAGAGTACTTCATTATCTATAACTGTAACATCTGCAAAAAGTCTGTGGTTACTATTAAAATTGTATGCAAGGCCATTAATATACAACATGAACAGCAAGGTTCTCAACACACATCTGTGAGCACACCCAAAGTTACTTCTAACATCTGATGATTACTCTCCGTCCAAGATAACATGCTGTGCCCTCCCTACCTAAAAGTCCTCATTCCAGTTACAAATTTCACTTGATACCCCATACGACAGTACTTTTGACAATAAGTTTAGGTGTGGCAGCGCGTCATATGCTTTTTTGAAATCAAGAAATACCACACCTACCTGACTGCCTTGATCCAGAACTTCCAGTATGTCATATGAGAGAAGTGCAAGTTGGGTTTCACATGATCAATGTTTTCGGAAACCGTGCTGGTTGGCATGGAGGAGGTTCAAGGTAACTCCTTATGTTTGAGTCAAACAATGGAAAATCCAGGATGGAGTGTAACAATATTGTGAAAAAGAAAGTTGCTACTCCCCATATAGCAGAGATACGGAGTTGTAGATAGGCACAACAAAAAGACTGTCACTAACATAGCTTTCGGCCAGTAAGGCCTTCATCAGAATTAGACAGCGAACATACACATACACACAGTCTTTTTGTTGTACCTATCTGTGACTCAGCATCTCTGCTATTTGGTGAGTAGCAACTTACCTTTTCGCATTATGTTTGAGGTTAGAATATGTTCTAAAGATTCTACAACAAATCGATGTCAGAGATAGTGGAGGTTAGTTTTGTGTATTACTTGTACTATTCATGTAAACAAGTGTTACCTGTGCTTTCTTGCAATTACTGGGTATGGTTTTTTATACAAGGGATGTACGTTAAATTATAGGAAGAACAGGGCCTAACTCAGCCACAAATTCAATATAGAAGGTGATAGGGATTTAATCCGGTCCTGGAGCTTTGTTCAGTTTTAATGATTTCATATGTTTCTCAACACCACACACTAATACTGGTTTCACTCATCTTTTCAGTGGTATGAGGATTGAACTGGGGCATTGTATCATGCCACCATAACAAAACTGTAATTTTCCCAAGTGATTGTTGGATGGTTAAGGTCTCCACCAATGATTACAGTATGATTGGGGAACTTAAGTATAAGCAAACGGAGGTTTTCTCTAAAGTTTTTGGTTACATAAGGAGATGAGTCTGTTGGGCAATAGAAGGATCTAGTTACCATTTTATGGCCACCCCTGATACTGAGCCTTGGGTAAATAGTCTCACACACACAGCTTTCTATCTTGGTGGATTTGAGTTTCTTGTCTGCTGTTACAAATACACCACCCCCATTTTCCATAAGGCTGCCCTTACAATAACATTAAAATTTTGCCCACATATCTCACTGCTACCAATTTCAGGTTTCAACAAACTTTCTGTACTTAGTATTATATGAGCTTCGCTGCTTATCGGGAGTGCTTTGAACTTTGGCACTTTGTTGCAAATGCTTTGGCAGTTAACAACTAGGATTTTAATACTCTCACCTGCGAGAGCTATTTGTTTTGATTTTATAGTGATACTTCTGGTTTTCCTGCAGCTATCACCATCTGGATTGGATGGAGAGTCTCCCAATCTAAAGAAAAAAAAAAAATCTTGTGTCCACCTCACACACAGTCAGCTACCTGGGTAGCAGCTTCTGGCATGTAGTGCACCATTTACGGGCACCGTACAGTTCTGCATCCTATGGCGCAAGTCTGTGAGGTTGCAGCCTTGCTTGTCACAGAACATTCAAAGTCTCTGGTTCAGCTCTTCCACTGTACTCAAAATCAAGGGTCCATTATCAGTTCTGGGGACAATGTTGCAAATTGTGAGCTTTGTTGAAACTTCATGTGGTAGGCTGGTCTTCTCAGCCTCCTATGCCTTTTGTTGGAATGATCCATGTATGACCTCGGAGCCCAGACTACAGGCATCATTTGTTCCAATGTGTGCCACAACCTCCAGCTGCTTGCACCCTGCTCTCTCAGTGGCTGGAATAGCCTCTTCAACATGTTGAGTGAGGCTCCCAGGCATACATACTTAGAAAATTAATAGGCCGTACCCTTTTGCATTTGACTCCTCCTGACACCAGACAAAACAGATTTCCCCAAAACAAGTGAAGTGAGTTCCACAGGCTCAGTTTCAGTGAAAGAGCACCTCGAACTTGTTGGTTAGAGGGATTGATGTAACACCTGAGTCATCCCTAGTGCCTATCCACACTGTAGAGGAGCCTAGATCTACAATTGAAATGTCACTCACAGTCAAGTGGATGAGTAATGACAGATTCTGTACTTTGTACAGAGGAGTTAGGATCCACAGGAGAGGATAGTACTCGTGGTACCTTTGGTACCAATACCACAGGTACATGAATCTTGGGGGCTCTCCAATACACCGATTCACAGCAGCTGCCAATCATTTGACTGTAGTCAGGGCAATTTCCAGCTGCTTAAAAACATCAATCAACTCATTCCGTGTTCGAGAACAGCATTCACATTGGGGCTGCATTTTATCTGGTGCAATGTATTACAGACCAGTGAACAAATAACTTTGAACTAAGCCTGCTGATTACGTTTAATATCCTTTTTTTATTTATTAGGGCAGCTCAGTTTGTATTATCATGTAATAGGGGAGAGAGTGTGGCAGATATGATACGCGAGTTGGGATGGAAGTCATTATAGCAAAGACGTTTTTTGTCGTGGCGAGATCTATTTATGAAATTTCAGTCACCAACTTTCTCTTCCGAATGCGAAAATATTTTGTTGAGCCCAACCTACATAGGTAGGAATGATCATCAAAATAAAATAAGAGAAATCAGAGCTCGAACAGAAAGGTTTAGATGTTCGTTTTTCCCGCGCGCTGCTCGGGAGTGGAATGGTAGAGAGATAGTATGATTGTGGTTCGATGAACCCTCTGCCAAGCACTTAAATGAGAATTGCAGAGTAATCATGTAGATGTAGATCTATTGAGCTAAAAAAAATTACTAATTCCTTATGAGAATGGGAACAAATACACAAAATGAGATTTCTATTAAGGCAACAGAAAAACCTGTGCTATAAGCTACTACTTTCTTAAAACTTTTTGAAGTTAGTTGTAGTTATTAGAAAACCCAAAAATAAAGTTAATTTATGATAAATGTTGGTAATAATACTCCTCTTTTAAGGGAAAACTAGATATAACACAGTACGTTAGCTAGAATATCTACTATGGTAACTAAATCGCAAATGCCAAGTTACTCTGGAAAGTTCTCAAAACTGTGTTGATATAAAATGAAATTTGGGGCAATCTGTTCTTAGGCAGTAACTGTGACTCATAAATGCTGATTTGCCATGAAATAAGTTATCAAAAAATACTCATACTGGTGTTGTTGTTGTTGTTGTGGTCTTCAGTCCTGAGACTGGTTTGATGCAGCTCTCCATGCTACTCCATCCTGTGTAAGCTCCTTCATCTCCCAGTACCTACTGCAACCTACATCCTTCTGAATCTGTTTAGTGCATTCATCTCTTGGTCTCCCTCTACGATTTTTACCCTCCACGCTGCCCTCCAATACTAAACTGGTGATCCCTTGATGCCTCAGAATATGTCCTACCAACCGATCCCTTCTTCTAGTCAAGTTGTGCCACAAACTTCTCTTCTCCCCAATCCTATTCAATACTTCCTCATTAGTTATGTGATCTACCCATCTAATCTTCAGCATTCTTCTGCAGCACCACATTTCGAAAGCTTCTATTCTCTTCTTGTCCAAACTATTTATCGTCCATGTTTCCCTTCCATACATGGCTACACTCCATACAAATACTTTCAGAAACGACTTCCTGACACTTAAATCTATACTCGATGTTAACAAATTTCTCTTCCTCAGAAATGCTTTCCTTGCCATTGCCAGTCTACATTTTATATCCTCTCTACTTCGACCATCATCAGTTATTTTGCTCCCCAAATAGCAAAACTCCTTTACTACTTTAAGTGTCTCATTTCCTAATCTAATTCCTTCAGCATCACCCGACTTAATTCGGCTACATTCCATTATCCTCGTTTTGCTTTTGTCGATGTTCATCTTATATCCTCCTTTCAAGACCCTGTCCATTCCGTTCAACTGCTCTTCCAAGTCGTTTGCTGCCACTGACAGAATTACAATGTCATTGGCAAACCTCAAAGTTTTTATTTCTTCTCCATGGATTTTAATACCTACTCCGAATTTTTCTTTTGTTTCCTTCAGTGCTTGCTCAATATAGAGATTGAATAACATCGGGGAGAGGCTACAACCCTGTCTCACTCCCTTCCCAACCACTGCTTCCCTTTGATGTCCCTCGACTCTTATAACTGCCATCTAGTTTCTGTACAAATTGTAAATAGCTTTTCGCTCCCTGTATTTTACCCCTGCCACCTTCAGAATTTGAAACAGAGTATTCCAGTCAACATTGTCAAAAGCTTTCTCTAAGTCTACAAATGCTAGAAGTGTAGGTTTGCCTTTCCTTAATCTAGCTTCTAAGATAAGTCGTAGGGTCAGTATTGCCTCACGTGTTCCGATATTTCTACGGAATCCAAACTGATCTTCCCCGAGGTCGGCTTCTACTTGTTTTTCCATTCGTCTGTAAAGAATTGGCGTTAGTATTTTGCAGCCGTGACTTATTAAAGTGATAGTTCGGTAATTTTCACATCTGTCAACACCTGCTTTCTTTGGAATTGGAATTATTATATTCTTCTTGAAGTCTGAGCGTATTTCACCTGTCTCATACATCTTGCTCACCAGATGGTAGAGTTTTGTCAGGACTGGCTCTCCCAAGGCTGTCAGTAGTTCTAATGGAATGTTGTCTACTCCTGGGGCTTTGTTTCAACTCAGGTCTTTCAGTGCTCTGTCAAACTCTTCATGCAGTATCATATCTCCCATTTCAGCCTCATTTGCATCCTCTTCCATTTCCAAAATATTGTCCTCAAGTACATTGCCCTTGTATAGACCCTCTATATACTCCTTCCACCTTTCTGCTTTCCCTTCTTTGCTTAGAACTGGGTTTCCATCTGAGCTCTTGATATTCATACAAGTGGTTCTCTTCTCTCCAAAGGTCTCTTTAATTTTCCTGTAGGCAGTATCTATCTTACCCCTAGTGAGATAAGCCTCTACATCCTTACGTTTGTCCTCTAGCCATCCCTGCTTAGCCATTTTGCACTTCCTGTCGATCTCATTTTTGAGACGTTTGTATTCCTTTTTGCCTGCTTCATTTACTGCATTTTTGTATTTTCTACTTTCATCAATTAAATTCAATATTTCTTCTGTTACCCAAGGATTTCTACTAGCCCTTTTCTTTTTACCTACTTGATCCCCTGCTGCCCTCACTACTTCATCCCTCAAAGCTACCCATTCTCCTTCTACTGTATTTCTTTCCCCCATTCTTGTCAATTGTTCCCTTATGCTTTCCCTGAAACTCTGTACAACCTCTGGTTCTTTCAGTTTATCCAGGTTCCATCTCCTTAAATTCCCACCTTTTTGCAGTTTCTTCAGTTTTAATCTACAGTTCGTAACCAATAGATTATGGTCAGAGTCCACATCTGCCCTTGGAAATGTCTTACAATTTAAAACCTCTTTCCTAAATCTCTGTCTTACCATTATATAATCTATCGGAAACCTCTCAGTATCTCCAGGCTTATTCCATGTATACAATCTTCTTTTATGATTCTTGAACCAACTGATAACTTACGAAAATATACCAGGTGTAGAAGTATGAAACTGGAATTTGCTGCAATAATTACACATCTGTTGTTTGAAACTGATAAACAATATTTTATGCAAAATAATCTCCATTGCTATTTATACATTTCTCCCAACTTTCTGGCAGGCTACGAACACCACTCAAAAAAAAAAGGTAAGTTCCTCTTTTGAAGCAAACCACTCAAGTAGCCATTTTCATACATTCTCATACAAATTGAAGCATTGTTCAGTGAGAGCATGTCCCAGTGATGCAAATAGGTGATAATTGGATGGAGCCAAGTCTGGGGAATAAGCCACATTTGCCAGCAGAGTACTTTGATCCTTTCTCTGACCTGTTTTGCTGTGTGTGATGGGGCGTTGTCATGGAGCAGTATGACTTTGTGTTGCTTTTTTCCATATTCTGGTCATTTTTCATATGATTCTTGATTTAAATCGATCATTTACTGTTGGTAGCAATCAGTGTTAATGTTTTCACCAGGTTTTAGCAGCTCATAATATATGACACCCTTTTGATCCCATCAAACAAAGAGCATTGTCTTCTTTCCAAAGTGTTTCAGTCTTGCAGTGGATGTCGATGGTATTCCAGGATTCGCCCACGATTTGCAATGCTCAGGATCCATTTTCCATCACCTGTCACTATTTGATGGTGAAACTACTTTCTTTTGTATCTGGGCAGCAGCATTTCACAAGTGGTCTTTCCAGTTATTTGCTGTCTTTCATTCAGTTTGTGCGGAACCCTTTTTCCCCACTTTCTGCACCTTTCCCATAGCTTTCAACCTGAGAGAAATGACTTTCTGTGTCACATCCAATTGTTCTGCAAGTTCCTGTTGAGTCTGAGGATCATATTCATCCAATAAGACCTGCAATTCGTTGTCTTCAAACTTTTTTATTGGTTTTCTGCACTCGTTGTTTCTCACATCAAATTGATCACTTTTGAATTTTTTGAACCACTCGAGACACAGTGCTTTCCCAAGAGCATGTTCGCCGAAACCTTTGACGAGCATTCGATTAGATTCTGGAGCAGTTTTCTTCAAGTGATAACAGAAAAACAATGCTGTTCACAAATCGTAGTTTGTAGGCACAAAACTTGACATGTTTATGGGTTTGAAAGAGATACCAATGTATGGAATTTGGGTTACTGTTCGTTGACATTCGTCGTCAGCCATTACAGAAAGCAGATAGCACTGCAGATGCAGTCTCATGGGCACTACACTGACTGCTAGCACCATCTACAGGGAAATTCCAGTTTCATACTTCTACACCTGGTAGTTTTGTAAGTGTCAAGAGATTCTCAAAAATAACCTTTTCCTCGTGTAATTATACAATGACATTAGAAAACTATTGTTTTGAACAAGGATAGACCTATTGTTCTCAGAAATTTTAAAAGAGCACAAATAAGTTAAAGCATACAATTGACGATAACAGTAGGAATTTATCACAAAACTCATGAATGTTCGAAATTTCTCAATATATCACAGTAAAAGCGGGTATTGTTGCAATTGGTGAAAGATTATGCAGAAGCACTGTGACAGTAGAATATGCGAATCCAGAACTTCGAATCAGCACATAAATTTTGCATCCACAGTCTCACAAAGTAGAAAACTCTGAAATCAGCTTTTTACATATAAATACATATGCAAATTGCATGGCTTTTTTACTTAGCTGTTCTGTGCCAACTTCTACACTGGCGTACCAAAGAAGAGTCACCTCAACATGAGTTTCTTGGTCAAAGTCTAGAAAAATGTGCAGCAGCAACAAAGCATGTCTTCTGCCAGTTGTAGGTAACAATGTATAATCTAAAGTTACAGTTTTTAGCAATGTATTTGCAACTTTTGAGAAAACTTAGAATGACATTATTACAGCCAACTGGTTCACATATATGAAAAAAGGTTATGCAAGAAAACTTTCAAACATATCAAATGGAAAAAAATCTCCCTGATACAAGCCGCTCCAAGAAATTGGAAGCAGTCTGAAAGAGATGAAGACTGAAGAAAATTAAATTCTGAAAGAGAGAAATTTCAAAATAAGGTTTTAGATTCCATTTTCTTGCCTTGGTGGCTCTGTGATAAAGTGCAAGACTACAAATCCAAAATCTTCGTTGATCTATTATGGATCGTGGGATGACAGCTGGCATGAACTTCTTGATGCAATAATTTACCAACAGCCGTATGATTTGTAGAAGTTTATTTTATTTTATAAACTTCTATGTGCTACCAGTTTCGGCATTACATTGATGCCATCTTCAGGCCCCACTCATCATAGTCGTAAAATCGCTATACACGGAAGGCGCCATATAACTGGATCCGTGAATCAATCGTCCTGCAACAGCTCTTGGTGGCCAGGTGACACAGACTAAGGCGGTTTGCAAACATTGATGTGTCCAAAAAAAAAAAAAAAATCAGATTGAATCCCCAGTTGATCCTAGGATTTTTATCTATCGATTATCATTTCTTTCACTGCAGGCAATGTTGGTTGATGGGGGAAAATGCCAAGTTGCACTACATTCCAGAATCCTTATTGAACTGTAGGTCACCCTACAGCCGGCCGAGTCGGCTGTCAGTTCTAAGGTCAGAGGAAGGCAACAGCATACCACCACCAACAGAACCATGTCTAGCGAAACACTATCATTCAAAACAGTCTTCAGAGTGACGACTGCTTTACTATCTCCAAGAAAATTAAAACAGCAAACTGGAACAAATTGGTCAGAAGCTCAGAAACGCCAGCACTCTGATGTAACGAAAAATTATTGAAAAAACTGGAAGCTAAATGATAAGTAGTTACTTATGTGGTTCATAGGGGGACCTAATTGAGTAGAAATATGAAAATTGCTGTAATTTTTTTTTTAATTTTTTTTTTTTTTGGCGGGGGGGGGGGGGGGGGGGGTGTTTGTGCAGCAGTTTTAAAGCTAAAAAAAAACTATTATAATAGCAACCCAATGTCTACACAACGCCTGTCTGCATGTTTTCCGGCACATGCTGTAACTTTGGATTAGAAATAGACTGTTCAAAATGTTATGACCCATCCCCATGTCTTACACAGTTTGTGTTTTTCATCAACTTCTTCTTCATTCTCCTCTCTCCCTCCCCTCCTCACCCCTCCCCTCTTTTTGTCCACAGGAAACCTCTGATTACAGCCAGCAGTAGTTTTCTGTCTCAAGGAACAATACAGCATATGTACACTGTCCAGTCTGTCAGTAGACCTTGAAGGATCATTTCAAGCTTAAACCATACATGCACTGTCACTTATAGCAAGAAGGATCGTAAACACAGGAAGTTTCCTGTCGAGTTGGAATACACCACAGTGACACATCATCACTTGAATATGTTTTGTTTTTATTTGAGAGAAAAATAAGTTATTTAGTTTCAAGAGGCTGCTTCTTAAAATCCCTGCTCCTTTTAAATATAAGCTCACAACCACTTGCAGATATGCAGATGGTGCAAATGATGCAAAACTCATTTTTAGCAGTTATACCAGTCATTACTGGTGCCATTAAATTACAGATATCTGTCAGCATTAAGGAGGACATATCTGTATAGTACAATACAGTCAGATAATAATGTAATTTATTCTGTTGCAAAACAAAACCTCTTTGGATGCAGTGGTATATTGTAATCGGCTGCTTCTGTTCTCAGGAAGATAATCTGGACATAGATGTAGTCAACTTCCACAGAAACAACAGATGATTCAACTTCCACAGAAACAACAGATGATTACACAAACCGACTGGCTTTCACTTCAGTTAGGTAAATCGTGGTCTATGTCTTACTCATTTTACAAAATACGCTGTCCAGTCCTATTAATGTGATCACCTGTCAAAAGCCCGAGTAAGCAGCTTTTCCAGCCCAAGACGTGCAGGAAGAGTGTCCGTGAGGTTCAGGAATGTACCGACAGGGATCTGGACCGTGCCAACTTCAGTGCTGCAGCCAGCTGCGCTAGATTTCTCGGTCGGGGATCCGTAGCGCAAACATCTCGATAGAGGTGGTCACACGGATTCCTGACTGTGTTTAAATCTGAGGAGTTTGGTGGCCAGAGGAGTACTAAACTCATCCTGCTGCAATTCAAACCACACACATACACTGTGAGCAGTGTGACACATTGTGTTGTCCTACTGGTAAATGGCATTGTGCTAAGGAAAACTGCATGTAGGGGTGGACATGGTCCCGGAGGTTAGATGCATACTTGTATTTATTCATTGTGCCTTATAGAATGATGAGATCATCCAGGGAATGCCACAAAAACATTCCCCGTGCAATAATGTTCCTCCTCCTGTGTAGATCTTTCCCATGGTTGTTGCAGGGTGTTTGCTTTCATACATTTCACACACTGCATGCCTATGGCCATCTGTCCAATAGAGCATAAAATTGTGGTTTATCTGAAGAGGCCACCTGTCATCACTCAGTGAACATCCAGTTGCGGTATCGGTGTGCAAATTCCGGCCTTCATCGCCGATGAACAACAGTTAGCACGGGTGCACGAACCAGGCACCTGCTGCAGGGGCCCGTGCACTGTAACGGCCACTCGGTTCATCTGGGTGGTCAGCTGCTCAACAGTTGTTGCACGTCTGTTCGCCCGTACGCATCCCCACAGCTGCTGTTCACCCCTGTCATCTGAGGCCCATCGTCCACCGTAGTTGCCTCATTGCCAGTTTTGGATAGTGCCCTTTTGCCATGTACGGTATAGTTTGATTGGCGTGGTGTCCACAAATTGCCAAAAAGGTGGTCAAAATGTATAGAAAGCAATGGTCAGTACTTTGAATAAAATGTTTTTACTTTTCAATTCAAAATTAGTGTTTCATTTTCACAAAAAAAAAAAAAAAAAAAACCCTCATTTCATACCGGTACACCTGGTAAAGTTTGTTCAGGATGCAGGAAAGAGTGCAGTCATTGTCCTAATGTGTAAACAGAGTGATTTATCTGATGTCCAAAAGGGCATAATCATTGGTTTTCGGGTCAAGGGTGGAAGCATTTTGAAATGGATAAGTTTGTAAACTGTTCGCGTGCCACCATGGCCAAACTATACCGTACATATGTGGCAAAAGGGCACTATCCAAAACTGGCACTGAGGCAACTATGGATTTTAAGAAGCAGCCTCTTGGAACTAAATAACTTACTTTCCTCTCAAATAAAAGCAAAACATATTCGAGTGATGAGGTGTCACTGTGGTGTATTCCAACTCGACAGGAAACTTCCTGTGTTTATGAGCCTTCTTGCTATGAAGTGACAGTGCATGTATGGTTTAAGCTTGAAATGATCCTTCAAGGTCTACTGACAGACTGGACAGTGTACATATGCTGCATTGTTCCTTGAGACAGAAAACTACTGCTGGCTGTAATCAGAGGTTTCCTGTGGACAAAAAGAGGGGAGGGGTGAGGAGGGGAGGGAGAAGAGGAGAATGAAGAAGAAGTTGATGAAAAACACAAACTGTGTAAGACATGGAGATGGGTCATAACAGTTTGAACAGTCTATTTCTAATCCAAAGTTACAGCATGTGCTGGAAAACATGCAGACAGGCGTTGTGTAGACATTGGGTTGCTATTATAATAGTTTTTTTTAGCTTTAAAACTGCTGCACAATTACCTCCCCCCCCCCCCCCCCACCCCCCAAAAAAAAAAATTAAAAAAAAATTACAGCAATTTTCATATTTCTACTCAATTAGGTCCCCCTATGAACCACATAAGTAGCTACTTATCATTTAGCTTCCAGTTTTTCCAATAATTTTTCATTGCATCAGAGTGCTGGCGTTTCTGAGCTTCTGACCAATTTGTTCCAGTTTGCTGTTTTAATTTTCTTGGAGATAGTAAAGCAGTCGTCACTCTGAAGACTGTTTTGAATGATAGTGTTTCGCTAGGCATGGTTCTGTTGGTGGTGGTATGCTGTTGCCTTCTTCTGACCTTAGAACTATGGTGCAAAATTTGACAAATGGTTTTTTGGTTTTCCATCTGTCTTTCATTCAATTCATGTGGCACCCATTTTCCACACTTTTGGATGCTTCCCATAGCTTTCAAACGGTCAGAAATTGTTTGTTGTGCAACATTTAGCATTGCTGCCATTTGCTTCTGACTCGGAGTATCATCTTCATCCAATATTGCTTACAATTCGGCGTCTTCGAACTCTTTTGGTGGTCTTCCACGTTCTTCATTTCTTACATCAAAATCATTATTTTGGAACCGTTGAAACTATCTTTTGCATGTTGCTTCTGATAGAGCATGATCACCATATGCCTCGACAAGCATTCGATGCGACTCTGCAGCACTCTTTTTCAAATGAAAACAGAAAATTAATGCTTTCTGCAAATCATTATTTTCTGGTACAAAATTCAACATTGTTAACATGATGAAAACATATGATGATGTTTGTTCCATGATTTGATGTATACTAAATATCTTTGACAGGTGTCATACCAACCAAACAAAAAAAAAATTAAGGCTCGTTCACAACAAATGTTCCCTATCGACACATTTGTATCTTAAACGCTCATTTCATACCGGTACACCTGGTATATGCCCTCCACTGCTAGTACTACCATTTGCCATCTGAGTGTGGTTATTGCACATTGGCATTGATCATTGGCAATGGTCACAATAATGCTACTGGCCTGTGTGTGTGGACAGGTTGAACGTGTTTCCCTGGAACTGACACGTAATCTGTTACCCCTTATCATCAGTATATTTCTGTTCATGGGTGCTGTTATGTAAATTTGGTTTCCCGATAATTTGCACAACCCAAAAAATCAGGTTTCCAACTTTTTCCATATGAAAGTGAAACTATCAGTATTCATAGTGTCCATACTCTGAAGGCATTTTGAGAAGACTGTTGGGTTGATATGTAACAAGTCATCAGATAATATAATTTCTTTCCTGAAGTTAATCACTTACTGCAGTTCTACACTGCTGCGTGTTTCCAGTTGTCAGTTACTTTCATTTCAGTTAATTTTTCTCTGACTTTGACCGGTTTTGTCCATTGATTGTTACATAATTGTTAGTGTGTTACTGAATATTTCACAGAAAGTACTAAAAATTTTTCTGAATTTTTTTCTGTCTCAAAATTGTTGTCTTTCACATTTCTCCCTTACTCCCTTACTCCTTAGCTCAGTGGGGAGTAACCTCCCCCCCCCCCCCCCCCCCCCACTCCATCCTGCATTGAGAGGAGCCTTGGGTAACAGAAGAGTGGTCTGAAGTTAATTCGTATTGTACTGCCTGCAGTAGAAATGGGACCCGTGTTTTGTGTTTCATGAAAGAGAGAAAACTGTCTTACAGAGCTTTTCAAAGGAAACATTTACAGTGTTGCAGGTGAAGGACATTTTGAAAATCAAATATGCTGAATGCGGCAAAAATAAAAAAAAATGTTATTCATCAGTTGTAGTGAGGCTGCACCACTTATTCACAAATACTCATATGATTTGAATCACTATTTGCGTGAAATCTTCAAGTTATAATGACTCAGTAGCAAGCCAGAAAAAATGGGACATATCTTATTATGTGTATCATCTTGACTATACTGTAAAAACAGATACAAATCAGAACACATCAAGTAATAAAATAAAATGAGATAATTTCTTTCCATGAAACAGCACTCTCATGCTCAGTCTTAAACATATTTTGAAGTTCTGTGGCAGTAATGGTTGCAATTACGGTTGGACTCTTAGGGCATACCCAGTGAGAGCTGGGTGAGGGTAGCCACTCTCCTCCCCCTCTCAAAGAAAAATACACTATGTGATCTAAAGTATCCGGACACCTGGCTGAAAATGACTTAAAAGTTCGTGGTGCCCTCCATCGGTAATGGTGAAATTCAATATTGTGTTGGCCCACCCTTAGCCTTGATGACAGCTTCCACTCTCACAGGCATACGTTCAGTCTGGTGCTGGAAGGTTTCTTGGGGAATAGCAGCCCATTCTTCACAGAGTGCTGCACTGAGGAGAGGTATCGATGTCGGTCGGAGAGGCCTGTCACAGAGTCTGCATTCCAAAACATCCCAAACGTGTTCTATAGGATTCAGGTCAGGACTCAGCGCAGGGAAGTCCATTACAGGGATGTTATTGTCGTGTAACCACTCTGCCACAGGCCGTGCATTATGAACAGGTACTCGATCATGTTGAAAGATGTAATCACCATCGCTGAATTGCTCTTCAACAGTGGGAAGCAATAAGGTGCTTAAAACATCAATATAGGCCTGTGCTGTGATAGTGCCATGCAAAACGACAAAGGGTGCAAGCCCCCTCCATGAAAAACATGACCAGACCATAACACCATCACCTCCAAATTTTACTGTTGGCACTACACACACTGGCAAACGATGTTCACTGGGGATTTGCCATACCTACACCCTGCCATCGGATCGCCACATTGTGTACCGTGATTCGTCACTCCACACAACGTTTTTTCCACTGATCAGTTGTTCAATGTTTATGCTCCTTACATCAAGTGAGGCATCGTTTAGCATTTACCAGCGTGATGTGTGCCTTATGAGCAGCTGCTCGACCATGGAATCCAAGTTTTCTCACCTCCCGCCTAACTGTCATAGTACTTGCTGTGGATCCTGATGCAGTTTGGAATACCGGGAATTCCTGTGTGATTGTCTGGATAGATGTCTGCCTATTGCACATTATGACCCTCTTCAACTGTCGGCGGTCTCTGTCAGTCAACAGGTCAGCCTGTACACTTTTGTGCTGTGCAAGTCCCTTCACATTTCCACTTCACTATAACATCGGAAACAATGGACCTATGGATGTTGAGGAGTGGGGAAATCTCGCATACAGATGTATGACGCAAGTGACACTCAGTCACCTGACCACGTTCAAAGTCCACAAGTTCCGTGGAGCACCCCATTCTGCTCTCTCATGATGTCTAATGGCTACTGAGGTTGCTAATATGGAGTGCCTGGCAGTAGGTGGCAGCACAACGCACATAATATGAAAAATGTATGTTTTTGGGGGTGTCCGGATACTTTTGATCACATAGTGTATCTTAGAGAACTGAACTTGCATCCTGTTGTCCCACCAGACAATTCAGTATCAGTGTGAAGAAAGATAAAATCTTCTTTTTCTCATGCCTTTGACCCACATTGGCAGAGGGGTCAGCACGGTCATTTACAGGCTTGGCAAGGTTAATTTAAGGGATGGAAGATGCCATTCCTGTCACCACCCCATTACCTCCCAGAGCAGAGTTTGTGCACCCCAACTGTCTGCACGTAGTATTATTCATGTGGATGTGAGCGAAAGTTTTTCTGAATGTTCACAAATTGTGTCACTGAGGCGGGACTTAGGTACCAGCCCAGTATTTACTTAGCAGGATGTGGGAAAGTGCCTAAAAACCACATCTAGGCTGGCCAGGGAACTGAACCCCCTCATTGATGTGTTAGACAAATTCAGTTTGGGGCGAGCACAATTGTCTGTCTTGGAAGTGGCACTTCAGCTCGCACGGTTGTCTGGGTGGGTCAAAGAAAGGTAGTATATGTAATGGATATTGACTAATAGGAAGTTCACCCAGAATCATCCTCCGCAACCCCTCTCCTGTTGTCACGAGTTCATCACCGGTCGGACTGCCAATGCTCATAATGCTTTGTGACCACAAAAACCATTATACGTGCTTATATTGAAACAAATGAAAGAAGATTGCTCGTGATCAGGTGTGTCGTACCTCGCTGCAGTTCACTATTATCATTGCGAGCATTCCGTGTGTATCTTTTATTTGTATTCTGTGTTGTACGACAATCTTTAACTGCAATTATTTTACTGTGGTGCAGTTCCTCTAGCACTCGAAAAAACAATTTGTGAGTTATTCATGGCAACACTGTAGAAAAGGTTTTTCTTTTGAAGGGTGAGGAAGGCTGTGTGGTTGTAGGTGGTATATTCTTGGTGGAGTATAGATAATGGAAGGAGTGAAGGTGACAAATCATCATATAGTCGAGCAGTCGATATGTACACAAACAAGACAGAAATCGTTGCTAATCTTTCAGACAAATCCTTCTTCATAGCCAACAGAATACACATACACTTATACCTACACCTGCACAGCTTCATATCCTAGCCGACTGCACTGTACCTGCACAGCGGTGCCAGTACAGTGTAATCGGCCGGGTCAATGTTGGCGTGCAGGTGTACGTACGTGTGTATTCTGTTAGCTCTGAACGAGAGTTTGTCTGAAAGTTTAACGACATTTTTCAACTCATTTATGTGCCTATCATTCTCTCAACACCTCAATTATAAGGCAAGTTGTAACCTTTACTCTTTCCATTATGTAGATGTTATGTTCATTCGTAAAGATTAATTTCAACAAACTATATACTGTAGTGTAATTTACACGGTTCGATCACTTTTTAATAAGCTTTCAATCACCATTCAACGTCACTCAAGTATTTTAATGTGAGCCACTATATTGCTGCCGATCGTAGCCAAACAATACGAGGGGCATTCGGTAAGAAATGCATCTCATTTTTTTATGAAAGCAGGTCAGTTTTTTCAGGATTCTAATACACAATATTATTCCCCACTTTTGTGGCGGCCTTATGCCACCTTACCGGAAGGTCGACGTTTGGGGCCAGTGCCTTGCCGCACCAATAATCTCCGCGTCACCCACGTACCGCTTCCCGTGGAGTGCATCCTGCGTCGTGCCAAACAGATGAAAGTTGGAAAGTGTCTGTGGCCTTATGTTATGCCGTGAGGAAGCTAGTGAGCACACACTTTTGAGTACCCCAACTGATGGATACGTGTACCGGCACTACTAGCAGAGACGTCCAGCTGAGCAACGAGCTGTTTCATTGTGATTTATTGATCACCTTGAATGAGATTATCCACACGTGCCAACATTGCAGAAGTGACAGCTGTGTAGGGCCCACCAGCATGCGGGACATTTGACGGGTTTGCATGAGCTTGTTGCAGTGATGACACCCACTGACTCATTGTGCTTTTATTCACTGCTAGATCTCTGTAGACACTCTGCAAGTGCCTAAGAATAAGTGTGATGCTTTGGTTTTCCATCAAAAGTAACTCATTACAGCTCTCTGCACGGAATGCAACTCCATTAGAAAGCACCATTTTGAAGGCTATATGTAGTGCTGCAATGTATTAGAACCTCGTGAAACTGTAAGGCAGAAGCAGGAATATTCCGTGATGTCACTCGACAAACTCCGCATTTTTCAACTGAAACTGGGCGGAGAAGAAATGTTTTGCATTACTTACTGAACGCCACTCGTAGCAGCTGTGTTTTTTGTATGTCCCTTTTAAAATGTAATCTTTATGTTCCAGGATGCGAGGAGCTTACCGTGGAATACCTAAAGGCATGAAGAATTTGTAAACAATTATGACAGTGTGATTTGAGAAATGTACAGTCGATTGTGATGAAGTTAACGAGTCTGTGTACTCCCCGTCTTCAATAATGTGCCCCCGCCCCCACCCGGCCATGTGGCCACACTGACCAAAATGATTTTGTGTAACACATAGTGCCTTATATGTTTATGAAATTGTAATTTTTTAAGAAATGTTGATTTAGTGCAACAATCCCCGTGTTTGAGTACAATTGATGCCTTAAAAGTGTGATATTTAAGTGAATGAAAAATAATTTTAGGAATATTTTGATGAAATCAGTATGACTGATGTTTTATTTGAGATGAATTTTCACCTAAGATGTGTGTGGGAACTTCGATCTCTCTCTCTCTCTCTCTCTCTCTCTCTCTCTCTCTCTCTGCCTGCCCCCTCCCCTTATATATAGAAATGGCGCATAAAACCAGACGTGGAACAAGATTGAACAGTTTTGTGAACCAGAAATTTCCAATTTTCATATAGTTGAAGCAAATTATACAGTACCATGTATCAAATTAAACAGCAACCTCATCAACAATGTCCACCTCTGTGTAACTAATGGAGGCTGTTACTGCTTGGACTTAAAATATACAGGGTGGCCATAATAGAGCTGTCTTGGAAAATGTTTATAAATCTGACACAAAATATATTACCCTAGTTAATGAACAGGAGAACCATTCTTTAAATAAGAGACTGAAAAAGGCCACCATTGATATTATTTCAGAAAGCTCTTTGCAGCTATCATTACATTGTCACAAAATATCAAAAGAACTTTTGTCGCGAGTTGGAAATTTGGCTACCGTGTTTTGAAATGTGAGCAGCAATACATTAATGATTTCAGTTGCAAACTGTCCACTGTCTGTCTGGTAAATTTTGAGTGTATAAGTTGAGATTAGCTGATATTCTTGAAGACATTTATT
The DNA here is from genome assembly GCF_023864345.2 of Schistocerca serialis cubense. Classification (NCBI taxonomy): domain Eukaryota; kingdom Metazoa; phylum Arthropoda; class Insecta; order Orthoptera; family Acrididae; genus Schistocerca; species Schistocerca serialis. The sequence goes on from NC_064640.1 coordinate 1,546,442, forward strand.
ATTAAGAATTTAATATAGGATAAGCATTTTTGCATTTGTTGTTGAATGTGCCATAGAACTGGAGCATTCACACGTAGAACCTTTGTTTTTCATTAATTTTCCTGTAGTAATGATTAGTGTTACTGAACCTATCCTGATAATTTTTCCCAAGGCCAATTTGAGTTTCAGTGTTAGTCAAAGTATCTACATTTGGCCTACTCCCTTTCATGAACTTTTGCTGATTTTTGTCTAATGCTGAAACAGTTGTTGAGATAGTCAAATAAGATGGCCCAGTGGTATCAGTTTTATTTCATTTGACATGAAATTTGTACTATTAATATTGAACCCATGAAAATGAAAGTTCTGTACCTGCTCAAAACTGAAGCCTATTGCTGATAATTTATTGAAGTTATTTTCTTTCCTGCTGAATATGATAAGTAATTTGTATTCATGTCATTAATAACAAGGCCTCTAGGTTGTGTGGCAATATTTGAAGTTTCTGTATGACTACTTCTAGAGTCAGATAGAAAAGATTATAGGAAGGACATCCTCTTGTCTGACTTTTGTATTGATGCTAAACCATGTACTTAATATTCCGTATACTCACACTGCGGTGCTGGAATCAGCCAGTAGTTCTTGAATGAGTGAGAAGTATTTAGATGGTACACGAAATAGTTACACGTGATTTAGCATGTCTGCCTTAATATTATCAAAGCTATTTCTGTTTCTAATGCATTTCATATTTCTTATGAGTGATGCTGTCAAATATCTGTAAAAATGTGCTTTTTTTCCCCGATACGTAGAACCCAGTAACTCAAATGTTTCATTTGTGGTGTGATTGTGATTATGTAATCCTTGTCTTTCTGTGTGTAAAGTGTAAAGCTGACTCCATTGTAAGTACAGCTACACCTCATTCACAAAATTTCACCTGTTACTGTATAAGTTACTTTCAGATTATCATTTTTATCTAATGTGTGAACTCTAGTTTCATCATCATTAAGTAATGTTCCCATGCAATAATGTTCATGTATAAAACAGGATCATAAAAACAGTATATTTTTCAGAATATCAATTACCTTTTGTCTTGTGGCACAAAGCTATTACATTATTACAGAGAGGAGAAAACTGCAAGCAGAGAGGGAGATGGTTATGTATTTTGTACATAAATTATACTTGTACATATCAAGAGACTGTATAACTTATATTTTTATCACAATATATATTTTTTGTATTTTGTACAAAAAATTTTTTTATTAACCTCAGATATAACATAGCAATTCCTATTCCCACCACTTGTATTTACCAACTGGTTATGTGAAATAGTGCAGACCTTCTGTCATAGGTTTTATTGTTTTCTAGTTGCAAGTATATATAGACCTAAAGATGTGTGTTATACATCCTATGGAGACCCACATGGCAATATATTTCCTTTCAGATAAGTTAAGGGAAGTTGTTATCTCTCAAATTATAATGAATTCATAGCACAATCAAAGCACAGTTTGCAGTTAATAATGAAAATAAGTAATTTAGAGAGAGTGAAAGAATTGCAAAAATTTTAAAATCATTCCAGAGTAGAGATGAGTATTTTTAACACTAATAACAACTCTTAACTCGTGGTCATAAATACTTTAGCAATGGGAAAACTGAGAGATAAATACTTGGAACATCCATCTTGTTCACCAGCCTTGCCAGTGACAGATTTCAACAACTAAAGAGATCTTGGCTGGATAATGCTTGGAGTTAAATGTAGAGGTTATGGCAACTTCTTATAGGTATTTTTTCAGACTTTCTTGAATTGCGTTTCAGGGATGCGGTCTTTTTCATTGAAAATGCACTGAACCCAGTGCATTAATATGAAAGCGGACTGTCAGAAAGCATGTACATTTTTACCTAAATGTGATTGCTCTAAGCTAAGAACTTTTTTGTACTATAGTATTCTCATGAGCCTTCTGAGAGTAGGAGCTGTGATAGATGAAGATATATTCTGAATTATAGTGGCCTCTTTTCTTATTTCTGTAACTTAAAGAAAATATTTTCATTTATCCAAGGAACCACTTACACCTGGTGGGGGGAGGGAGGTGGTGGCACACACAATGGAAATTTTACTAACAAGGTGAGGGTATGACACTGATTTTGATCAAGTTTTCCAAGGACATTCCATACTGAAAATAAGTACACACGTTTCACCTTTTCATTAGACACTCTAGTTTTTGAAAAAATCCAGATCAAAGTTGATGACAGAAAATTGTATTATTTTTTTGTTAATAAAATATGGGGTCCAATGTTAAGTCCATGTTCAATTCTCTGTTACTGTTTCGTTTTCAATTGATATTTTGTTATGTGTATCTGATAATATTCTGATAATGTGGATACTTTTCTTCACCTTTTTTTAAGGAAAGCATCAAGAACCATGATTAATAATCAAATAAGTATATATAATGTATTTACAGCTATTTTCATCATGATACATACTACAAAAGCTGTGTAAATGAAATCACACCCTTGTACATTGTGCAATATTCTATCACTGCATCCGGAAAACTGATGCTTACAGTGGTTTTATCTCTGCAAGGATCCAACGGAAAATTGAGGCCGTGGCTCAAGAGATTGAAGCTCTCCAGAGGGATTTGGAAAAATTTTGCATGGTATTCAATTAATGGGGTAGCCAAACTGACATGACACAATATGATAGGACTTTCGTAGATAATGATGCTCACCGACCTGTACAGTGAAAGTGGTGCCTCCAAAATACACTACTGGCCATTAAAATTGCTACACCAAGAAGAAATGCAGATGATAAATGGGTATCCATTGGACAAATATATTATACTAGAACTGACATGTGATTACATTTTCACGCAATTTGGGTGCATAGATCCTGAGAAATCAGTACCCAGAACAACCACCTCTGGCCATAATAACGGCCCTGATACGCCTGGGCATTGAGTCAAACAGAGCTTGGATGGCGAGTACAGGTACAGCTGCCCATGCAGCTTCAACACGATACCACTGTTCATCAAGAGTACTGACTGGCATATTGTGATGAGCCAGTTGCTCGGCCACCATTGACCAGACATTTTCAATTGGTGAGAGATCTGGAGAATGTGCTGGCCAGGGCAGCAGTCGAACATTTTCTGTATCCAGAAAGGCCCGTACAGGACCTGCAACATGTGGTCGTGCATTATCCTGCTGAAATGTAGGGTTTCGCAGGGGTCGAATGAAGGGTAGAGCCACGGGTTTTAACACAACTGAAATGTAACGTCCACTGTTCAAAGTGCCGTCAATGCGAACAAGAGGTGACCGAGACGTGTAACCAATGGCACCCCATACCATCACGCCAGATGATACGCCAGTATGGCGATGACGAATACACACTTCCAATGTGCATTCACCGCTATGTCGCCAAACACAGATGTGACCATCATGATGCTGTAAACAGAACCTGAATGCATCCGAAAAAATGACGTTTTGCCATTCGTGCGCCCAGGTTCATCGTTGAGTACACCATCGCAGGCGCTCCTGTCTGTGATGCAGCGTCAAGGGTAACCGCACACATGGTCTCTGAGCTGATAGTCCATGCTGCTGCAAACGATTCTAACTGTTCGTCCAGATGGTTGTTGTCTTGCAAACATCCCCATCTGTTGACTCAGGGATCGAGACGTGGCTGCACGATCCATTACAGCCATGCAGATAAGATGCCTGTCATCTCGACTGCTGGTGATACGAGGCCGTTGGGGTCCAGCACGGCGTTCCGTATTACCCTCCTGAACCCACTAATTCCATATTCTGCTAATAGTCAGTGGATCTCAACCATCGTGAGCAGCAATGTCGCGATACGATAAACCGCAATCGCAATAGGCTACAATCCAACCTTTATCAAAGTCGGTAACATGATGGTACGCGTTTCTCCTCCTTACACGAGGCATCTCAACGACGTTTCACCAGGCAACGCCAGTCAATTGCTGTTTGTGTATGAGAAATCGGTTGGAAACTTTCGTCATGTCAGCACGTTGTAGGTGTCACCACCGGTGCCAACCTTGCGTGAATGCTCTGAAAAGCTAATCATTTGCATATCACAGCATCTTCTTCCTGTTGGTTAAATTTCGCATCTGTAGCACGTCATCTTCGTGGTGTAGCAATTTTAATGGCCTGTAGTGCATACTTCTGTGTCAACGGTGTGAAGTTTACTTCTTCTGACAGGTAAAGAATTTTGTCGCGTGACCTCAAAATAATGTTACATCACAGCAGAGCAGAGAATTAAAAGGTAGGGCAGATGCTATCAAAATTCATTCATTGGTTCATAACCAGTTGTCTGCACCTGTCTTTCAAGATATGCTTTGATACATACAGTGTGAGAAATATTTATGTTTTGTCTGTTTCCATGATAAGTTTTGCCCCAGTGATTGTGCAAACACTCACAAATAGTTGATCAGCTTGGATTATGCAATAATATACCTTATATTTATTTTGTACTATGTATCATGATAAAAATACCTGTAAATAAATTGTATACACTTACTTGATTATTAATCACACTTCCTGATGTTTTACTTTAAAAAGGCAAAGACAAGTATTCAGATTACCAGAATATTATCAGGTACATGGAAAAAAATAAGGAATGAAAACAAAGTCCTGACCAAGAATCAAACTCGGACCAGTGGTTAGGTATTCTAATGCCTCTATTACTGAACCGCCAATCTCACTTTGCTAGATGTCTAGAATGATGGGTACCTGTATTACAGCATGAAAAGACAACGATGTTAATAACTGGGACATTATTACCTTTGGAACCCATATTATAGTAATAAAAATGTTTGTTGTTAGACCGTATTTCTGTGTCTAGCATTGAAAATATTATTTTCTGTCATCAACTTTGACCTCGATTTTTGTCAAAACCTAGGGGGTGTCTAGCAAAAAGTCAAACATGTGTCTCTTTGTTTTCAGGATATAATGTCTTTGCAAAACTTGTTTGAAATCGGTGATCTGCATGTCAGACTCTCCATTTGTAAGTAATTACACACCATTTTGACAACTGACTTATTTGTCTTCATCAAATGCTGTGAATGATAGTCTTAAATGTTACACAGCAGCATTGGATAGCATAAGCCAAGCCAAGTGAGTGGTTGCACCAGGAACATTAGCTGATGGTTTTATCCTCCTCAGTCAGTAAACTAAGTAATATGTATTTCCAGGGTGGTTCTGGGACAACCTCTACTTAGCGCATACCCAGCTCCAACTGCTTCTCATTATTGAGCTGTGTTTTAATTCCTAGTGACTTAACCCAAGTCTATTTTGTCCAACTAATGAACTACAATGGATGTCACTGGATAGATTAAAATATCATTTTATTTGAATGTAAATTTTTCTGGCACATATTGCTGACAAAATCTTGTTGAGCTTCCATCTGTGTGACTGTTGAAATTCCACAATGTTTTGATGAGTGTTACTATCATCATCTTCACTAGAAGATTGCTAGTTTGACATCTTTGACTGAAGATTATGAATGACACTGATTGAAACATCATGGAGTTCGGACGCAGCCATCTGGATGGAAGCCCAAGATGATTTCATCTTCCTTTTATTTTATTTTCATTACTGTGCAGTTTCAGCTATGAAGCTACACTCCTGGAAATGGAAAAAAGAACACATTGACACCGGTGTGTCAGACCCACCATACTTGCTCCGGACACTGCGAGAGGGCTGTACAAGCAATGATCACACGCACGGCACAGCGGACACACCAGGAACCGCGGTGTTGGCCATCGAATGGCGCTAGCTGCGCAGCATTTGTGCACCGCCGCCGTCAGTGTCAGCCAGTTTGCCGTGGCATACGGAGCTCCATCGCAGTCTTTAACACTGGTAGCATGCCGCGACAGCGTGGATGTGAACCGTATGTGCAGTTGACGGACTTTGAGCGAGGGCGTATAGTGGGCATGCGGGAGGCCGGGTGGACGTACCGCCGAATTGCTCAACACGCGGGGCGTGAGGTCTCCACAGTACATCGATGTTGTCGCCAGTGGTCGGCGGAAGGTGCACGTGCCCGTCGACCTGGGACCGGACCGCAGCGACGCACGGATGCACGCCAAGACCGTAGGATCCTACGCAGTGCCGTAGGGGACCGCACCGCCACTTCCCAGCAAATTGGGGACACTGTTGCTCCTGGGGTATCGGCGAGGACCATTCGCAACCGTCTCCATGAAGCTGGGCTACGGTCCCGCACACCGTTAGGTCGTCTTCCGCTCACGCCCCAACATCGTGCAGCCCGCCTCCAGTGGTGTCGCGACAGACGTGAATGGAGGTACGAATGGAGACGTGTCGTCTTCAGCGATGAGAGTCGCTTCTGCCTTGGTGCCAATGATGGTCGTATTCGTGTTTGGCGCCGTGCAGGTGAGCGCCACAATCAGGACTGCATACGACCGAGGCACACAGGGCCAACACCCGGCATCATGGTGTGGGGAGCGATCTCCTACACTGGCCGTACACCACTGGTGATCGTCGAGGGGATACTGAATAGTGCACGGTACATCCAAACCGTCATCGAACCCATCGTTCTACCATTCCTAGACCGGCAAGGGAACTTGCTGTTCCAACAGGACAATGCACGTCCGCATGTATCCCGTGCCACCCAACGTGCTCTAGAAGGTGTAAGTCAACTACCCTGGCCAGCAAGATCTCCGGATCTGTCCCCCATTGAGCATGTTTGGGATTGGATGAAGCGTCGTCTCACGCGGTCTGCACGTCCAGCACGAACGCTGGTCCAACTGAGGCGCCAGGTGGAAATGGCATGGCAAGCCGTTCCACAGGACTACATCCAGCATCTCTACGATCGTCTCCATGGGAGAATAGCAGCCTGCATTGCTGCGAAAGGTGGATATACACTGTACTAGTGCCGACATTGTGCATGCTCTGTTGCCTGTGTCTATGTGCCTGTGGTTCTCTCAGTGTGATCATGTGATGTATCTGACCCCAGGAATGTGTCAATAAAGTTTCCTCTTCCTGGGACAATGAATTCACGGTGTTCTTATTTCAATTTCCAGGAGTGTATTTTCAAAGCTTTGAATAGTATAACATATCATAATAGACATCCTTAGATTAGAATCTAAGAACTCATTAAATTATTCAGTGGTAAATAAGATAGTGTGAACTTGAACCAATATGATGTCTATAAAAACTAAACATGATATTTTTGAATGCCCTGCTGCAAACTCTCTCTTAGCAGATAAGGGAAACTTAACGGTAGATAAATTGTTTCTCCCATATATATTCTTTCTCCATAAATATAATTTTAAACAAAATGTGTATACACAATAATGTGCTGTTTCATTCTCTTCCTCACAATCGGGTTTAACAGATAACAGGTAAGTTGTCTTTATGGCTTATTGGGTTATGATTAAAATACTACTCTGAAATCTGAAATGTCCGAACTTTGTAATCCAACTCGTTTGGAGATTAAAACCACGTGAAATACTGTCACTGAAGCTTCTGCCTTCACAGATCCAACTGCTGGAAAGGTCTCTCTTATACCTTATATACCATTGAGTCCAACCAGTATACCCATTCATTTTAAGTGATTTTGATTCCAAATCCAGGCATCCCTTAAAACACCAATAAACAATGCTCAAAGCCAGAGACAGAGGTACAGGAGATGGACTGAGAAGGGAGATGGAGGAAATGAACATAGAGAGGGGGGAGGAAGAGATTATTATATTAATTCAATTACCACATGTATTTAGCAACTGTAAAGCATTGCTGAGGTTCCTGGTGTTTGTATATGTTTATTAACATTTCCAGTCGTGATGATTAGCTGACTACTAATAGTCATAAGTTTCATGAATCAGATGAATAAACTCATATGGAAGTGACAGTAATAATTTAGCTGTGCCCAATAATGGACCACATACAGGGCATGAACTCAAGTGAAAACATGCTGAGTGATGGGGAACTTAATAAGATGACTGACTGACTTGAAAATAATAATAGTGTCTGTACTCGTTGAATGCTAGCCAAACTGACTAAGGCATTGTGCACAATGCCTATTTAAAGGCGTGAGTAGGTTGGTTGTAAACTGTTAAAATAAGATCTATTATATCAACAATTGTAACATAAATGACAGAAAAAGTTTAAAATACAGATACACATTAGGCAAAGTGCTGTTCTGGTTAACAGTTGGTTAAATATGCTGATAAAAGTATAAATGATGGTCGTGTTTTGTGGTGTGGAAGTTTGAGTGTGAACTGGGATTTCCAAAGCTGACAAATATTTTTCTACAAACACAGACTTTTAATACAGTAGAGTCCCGTTAATCCGAACTAATTGGGACTGGACCTTGTTCGGATTACCGATTCGTTTGGTTAAGCCGACACTACGGTGACAAGTTTCTGGATTTAAGTATACCAAGCAGATAAGTAGGTACACCGTGGTAACCAATGTGAACAAGTGGGGGAACAATGGCTCACTCACACTCCCTACCCTTGTTGTTGGGCATTGTTGAGACCTTTATAGTGTCTGTGGTCAGTGCACTGCCAGGTGGCTTGCAAAGTGCTTGGTTATGTTAGTTATCGATCGCTGGCACGCGTAAGAGTTTTATTGTATTTGTTCAGGTGTAGTGCTGTACGTATTTTCGTCATGAATAAACAGAAACATACAATGTTAACTCTCAAGGAAAAACTTAATGCTTTGAAGCGGATAGACAGATTAGATTAGATTAATACTAGTTCCATGGATCATGAATACGATATTTCGTAATGATGTGGAACGAGTCGAATTTTCCAATACATGACATAATTAGGTTAATTTAACAACATACTTAAGTTAATATAACAACTTTATTTTTTTTGTGTTTTTTTATTTTTATTTTTTTAATATTTTTTTCTTAATTTATATCTAAAAATTCCTCTATGGAGTAGACAATGGTGAGAATGTATCTAAACTGGCAATGGAACTGGGTGTTGGTAAAGCAACCATTTGTGATTGGAAGAACAACCGAGTGAAGCTTGAACAGCCCTGTGCAATGTCTTCGGGGAAAACACTCGACATTTGACAGACTTTCAAACAGTCCCAGTATAGTAAAATAGATGAAGCTCTTTTCCTTTGGTTTACACAGGAAAGAGAAAGGGGAACTCCTATGAGTGTAGCACTGGTTCAAGAGAAGACTTTACCTGAGCAAGTTAATGAATGGTGACGAGTCTTTTAGTGCGAGCACGGGTTGGTTGGACAGATTCCAAAAATGAAATGGAATCCGTCAGCTAAAAATTACTGGAGAGAAGCTTTCTTCTGACTGTGATGCAGCGAAGGAATACTTGGGTGAGTTTGAAAAAATGATGAGAGAGCGAAAGTATTCTCCCGCAACAAATTTATAACGCTGACGAGACTGGCCTTAATTTAGGGCATTGCCAACAAAAATTCTGGCATCAAAAGAAGAAGACCATGCTCCTGGTTTTAAAATGTGCAAAGATCGTGTGACTATTAGCATGCAGCAATGCTGCTGGTAATCACAAGCTGCCTTTAATGCTGATCGGCAAATCTGCTAGGCCCAGAGCTTTTAAAAACTGCAACATGAAGTCCCTGCCCGTATATCTGTTCAACGGTTTTCTAAGGAAAATCATTTATCTCCATGTGCAATCCTTTTGATTGATAATTCGCCATCTCACCCCAGCACTGAGGAATCATGTGATGGAGAAATTGTGGCGAAGGTTTTGCCATCGAATGTTACACCACTTCTACAGCTGATTGACCAGGGCACACTGCAAACATTAAAACTGATTTACAGAAGTCGAATTTTAAGAATGCTGATCCAAGATGATTCCTTTAGTGGACAAAATAAAAAAGACCAATATGAAGGATGTTGTTTATTGGGCCGCTAAGCCATGGCAGAATATTTCAGAAAATACTGTGAGAAAATCGTGGAGAAAGCTGTGGACATCTCTTGAATTTCAGGACAACCTAGTTGAAAATGAAGAGGAAAATCTACTACAAACGATACAGACAGTCCCTGGATGTGAAGAAGCTAGTGAAGGTGACGTAGATGAGTGGATGGCAGCGGATGGGGCATGTGCGGAGAACCTTACTGACGCTGATTTAGTTGCTGCTGTGACTCAAGACCAGGAAGAAGTGGACTGCTGTGATGGAAGTGACAATGAGCCTGAAAGCGACAAAGGAGAGCTGGTGCCACACAGTGACACAGCAGAAGCCCTTGACCTTGCTGTGTGTTATTTGGAAAAACAGCCCACTACTACACTGCTGATTTGATGTTTATGAGATGATAGTGCAACTATGCGTCATATAACAGACTGTCTTCACTACACCTAAAAACAATGACTGAGTTTTTGTCATCTAAAAGGTAGGGATAAAATGTCTGCTGTATTTTAGTAAGTTTGATAGCTTTTCTTTCATTGTTATACATTGTTTAAACCTAATCAGGGTGTATACGACCCGGGACAACCGGGAAAAACCCGGGAATTTTTTCATCCGGGAGAAAACCGGGAAACACCCGGGAATTTTTTAGAATTCCGGGATTTTTTGTTTTAGTTTTCAATTAAATTTTTGTCAAACAAAGGATATTACTGTATCCCGCTACTGCAGAATAATACTGCAGCAATAAACCATGAACGAGAGAAAACAACTAAAATAAAACTTAAGTTGCAAAGGAACTGTTTACATTAGATTCGTGTGAGCAGTTGCGTGCGGGCCTATGCGCATGCGCAGTTGCGTCGCGTGTGTGTAGTACCTTCTCCCGCTTCTGGCTACTAAAGTGTGTCTGTTAGCTATATATGAATAGCAGCAAGATGCTATTCAGAAAAATCTTACTGTCGCGCGCAAGCTGCCATATTCACTAGGAGTGAACTGGGGCATCTGCCCCTGGCGGCAATTTCAGTCAAGCATTAATCGCCTTGCAGAAGAATTAAGTTATTTTTGTCTGTTTGCTAAAAAAAAAGTGGTTTTTATAAATCTTTCCGCTGAGGCAGTCAATTTATTTGTAACGAAATGCTTAATTCCACACTATTGGCTAGTTTCAACTGTTCTCTGCATTTCAAAAGAGCATGTTTTCGTCTTCTTGCAAGTATGGCATTATGCCATAATAAAGAACCAAAAATGAAATAATACAGTACTGGTATGCCAAGAAAATTTACAACCGAATCTGGACGTACGAATGTGCACTTTAAACCGAATTATGCACGTTATTATGGATCACGAAATTCCGATGCTCTTGGAATATTCTCTGATGTCTTTTTTTCCTTTATGACGTAACGTAAGATCTTTTAATGTTTTACACGTACGAACATACGGGCTTCTTGCGTCATCGTAGCTGCGCAAGCGGTGTGACTCTGGCAACTGCTGAAACGAACCTCTTTCTAACAGGTCGCAGGAAAATATTGCGAATGATTGAGAAAAGCGTTACTTTCAAAGTAAACTTCCTTTTACCCAAGATGAACTATGTGCGATGAATTTCTTTAATCACAGAGCGTTTGACTCTCATTTAAAAATCAACTCTTTGAGGATGACCATTTAGAAAAATTTCGGGCCCAGAAGATCATACATTTATGTCGTTATTAAAAATTTTACTGGCACATTTGTGTAATGTATCTTAAAGTGTAACACGCGCAAAGAAGATCAACGTTATACGTGAAAGTTAAGCTTCTCTTGCAGCTTATTAAGTTTGATACCAATATTGTATGTGAAAGCTTTGCTTTTCTTGTAGCAACACTATGTATATTAATTTAAACCATTAACTTTTCCTATTTGTGTGTACGCTCTACGTAACAGTGATAATGCTGTTGGCTGACGACATGACGTGTATTTTGGTTTGAATATCCGCAGGCGAGGTCACGTGACTTGAACTACGACTGGCTTACAAAAGCGCGTTGCAATCTCTATAAATTGATAAGTTTTACAGTTCCAAGCAAAAGGATACTGTCACTTAACACGGAAAAAAGTGTATTTTCATCTGGGAGAAAGTGTGTTTTTAATCGGGAAATGCGGGAGAAATCCAGGAATTTTTTTTCCTTGTCCACGTATACACCCTGCTAATGTTTTCTTGCCAATTTTTCTAACACATGTTTACTGTGCTGTGTAAATTAAAATAGTGTGTTATGTACAGCAGTTTACCACACAGTTTTCCATACTTCGACAAACATTTTTCATGTTCGGATTAACCGAACGTTCAGATTAACGGGGTTTGGATTAGCGGGACTCTGCTGTACTTTGAAGACAGCACCCGAGTCTCACTCAGGCACTGGCAATGGGTGGTGTCCGAGTCTAATATTCGAACATTCTAGAATCTGACAATTTTTAACATTTGAAATTCATACACAGATTTCAGAAAAGCTAAGATGCTATTTAGAAAGAGGATAATAAAGGTTTTCAGATAAGTATGGACAAACGTAAAAGAAACAGTTATGAGTGGGGTCAAATTTAGAAGTACAGTACAAACTCTTTAATAATATACCCAGAATTCAGCTGGTAAGCAATGTCTTTATTACAGACCGGTTACCGACCGAGGTGGCGCAGTGGTTAGACACTGGACTCGCATTCGGGAGGACGACGGTTCAATCCCGCGTCCGGCCATCCTGATTTAGGTTTTCCGTGATTTCCCTAAATCGCTCCAGGCAAATGCCGGGATGGTTCCTTTCAAAGGGCACGGCCGACTTCCTTCCCCGTCCTTCCCTAATCCGATGAGACCGATGACCTCGCTGTCTGGTCTCCTTCCCCAAAAACAACCAACAACTGACCGGTTAGCCATGCGGTCTAACACACTGCTTTCAGATTCCGGACGGGAAGGCGTGCTGGGCCCTGGCACGAATCCACCCGGCAGATTAGTGTCGAGGTCCGGTGTGCCAACCAGTCTGTGGATGGTTTTTAAGACAGTTTTCCATCTGCCTCGGCGAATGCCTTTATTCTGCCTAAGTTACACTATGTCGGCAATTGCTGCACAAACTTTTTCTCCACATATGCGTACACCATAATTACTCTACCAGGCAGACATTGGGATTACACTCGTCTGGTGCGAGATGTTCCCAGGGAGGATGCACTCGGGGCCGAACCGCACAATACCCCTGGGTTCAGTGTGGGGCGGCAGTGGGGTGAATGGACTGCTGTAGCCTGTTGTGGGGTTGTGAACCACTGAGGGCTGTAGTGGGGATGAAGCCTCTCCATCGTTTCTAGGTCCACAGTTCCATACAATACAATACAATACAATGTCTTTATTGAAACCATTGGCAAAGACAGCTCTCTTTCATGGTTCTTTGAGCTACAGAAGTAATCTTTAACCAGTTCAGACTTCATAAAGATTCAGTCCACGGTTACAGTTGTTATAAGCAATGTTGAAAGAATACTGAAAGCTGTGAACAATATTAGGGTACCCATTTTCCAAACTGTGATGGCAATGACAGAGCAGTACTCAGTGATTTAAGAGATGCTTTTTTATGTGGCGATATATACCTGACAGTTTTGAGTAAAGTCCTTTATGGTTACAGAATGATATCGTCCTCTAGTATTAGGTTGTATTACAGTTTTTCATGTTGCATGCAAAACCTCATGATTTCCTCCAAAACTCTTCCATCAAAACAATTACCGTGTCTATTGCAGAGATTAAAAATTTACTTTGGACTGTTTTTTGGAGTTGACAATGGGCGCTTCTGTCTATTGATAATCATTTTCTACTTATAACAAACTAAGGGAATGTGGCCTCTGAACTGAGGCGATAATCTTCATTGACACTGATACTAGCCATCACCCTAAACAGCTGCAAGCAGCCTCCTTCTTATCTGCAACAAGATTTTCTGCAAACACTATCCACTTAATGTCCTAGCTCACAGTCATCAGTAATCTCTCCCCCTGTGACTTCCAAGTTTTTCATGAAAGTAATCCTGAGTTCCAGCAAATGAAGCAACTTCAATGGCTCCAACAATTTTTAATTGTGAATTGTGGTTTATTTGTCTCATAATGTACATAATCTAAATCATCTGACACAGGCACAGGAGACAAATCAAATTGTGGTAAAATTTCACCATAAGCAGCTAATGGTATCAAACAGCATCATAATAACAATACACTTTTGTTATATATGCATACACTAAAATCTAACACTTAATTACTCCTTGCCCAAATTATCATTTCATCGTCTGTGAATTCTTCTATTCAATAGTAGCATTTATCCCACAGAATCTGCCGTAGCCTCATTTTCAAAATTTCTGGCTTCATATGAAATATGTTTTTCCCCATTAAGTTGTAGTATATTGTTATCCCCATATACTGTGGAGTCCACGAATATAATTTCAAATGGTCTGGGTTAGCATAAAATTGTTTATATTTCTTGTGTTACATGTATGGTTAAAATGATTCCCCTCAAATAATTTTTGACTGCTCTGTAGCAAGATGATAATTTCATAAATGTATATGGAGGGACCAGTTAGGATTTGTAGTTTCCGAAATAACTGGCGACGAGATTCTGTTTGCTGTGCAGTACACAAGTATCAGACAATTTTGTTTTGTAGTTTCAGTATTCGTGATACACCACTTTAACTTTCCCAGAAAATTATCTCATATCCAATGACAGATTCAAAATAATTATGATAAGCAATTTTTTGTGTACTCAAGTCAGTGGAATTTGCTAGTGTTTGCGTTGCAAATATACAAATGCTTAGTTTATTTGATAGGAAGTCAAGATGTGTATTCCAGCTTAAGGGGAGGTTCACTATCTTTGGCCCGAAAAAAGTATGTTCTTTGAGAATTTTTTCCTCGGGATGTGTTATAGATATCAATGTCAAATTTGGTCAAAGTGATTATTGATATTTCCTCAACAAACTGGAATTTTTTCGACCGGAAATGTCGAAGAGCAAAGGCGAAAGTGCCGTCGGAACAACACAAAATTTCGATGTAGACCTCCACGCACGGTATGTCACAGGTCAGCCGGCTCTTCTGAAATAAAAATTGAGATGACGTTACCGAAGTATATAAGATTCTTTAGGAATTGTACCACGCTTAAGTTATTTGGACCATAGGAAACAAAAAGGCGGCCATTTGAAAAAAATAGGGTTTTTTCATCGATTTTTCTGCTTCGCCGGACAAGTAAAAATATTTATAGTTGATGGATCGGAATAAAAGTGGTACAACTCCTAGACAATTTAGTTAGCTCCGTTGGGAACAAATAATCATGCCAATCGGTTCTGTATATTTGAAGTTACCATACTGCGCGATAAAAAAAAACTTATGTTGAATCTGCTATTCCGGGTCCATGAACTCTGCTCGATCTGGGCCATCCTGCACTGCTCCAGAGCCGCTTGTACGGCCTGTGACAAGCGGTTTTCGTCCGAATGCTTGGCGAACTGTCGAATAGAGTCCCAGAGTGACGTCCATCATTGTCATGGTCTTCAGAATTGCTGAATACCCTTCGTTGAAGCTGCTCACTGCCAGGAAAGTCGCAATCTTCACAGTCTTCGCACCAGAATGCAAATGTTTGGGGGCTAACTTCCAAACACACACGTACAAACTTTCATTTGAATTTGGTGTGTTTCCCCCCAAGCACCGGTACAATAACTTGTCCTCCGAAAGAAAAAAAAACTGGTGCGTGGAAAAGGCCGATTTCAGGCAGGTGCATTTTTTTGTTCAACCGCGAATAACAAGCATACCCGTTCCGTATTCGGAAAAACCATTTCAGGGGTGGATTCCAAACACTTTTATGGATCCAAAAATGCAATTTTTAAAAAATTGATTTTTTGAACCAAAAGATAGTGAACGTCCCCTTAAGTTCTTGTTCACATTTAGTGCCAGGAATTTGACTGTGTCAACTTTTCCGTAAGTTGATTGTTATGTTGAATTTTAAGTTCCACACATTTTGAATGTTTGGTTTTGAAATGTACCATACGGGTTTTTGCAATGTTCTACAATTTATAAACATCTTCAAATACGTAATTTATTATAATATTATCAATACAGGTAGCTGACTGTGCATTTACTCTAGTGGGTTGCATGAAGTTTATTTTGAAGCCAAACTTTTTTATTAAGTCAGTGAATTCGGACATGTCATTGCTTTCAACTATGATATTAATGTTGAAGTCAGCAGCTGTTACTATCTTTGTCCTTTTTTCTTTACTGAGTTTTTCAAGCAGGCAATGAAATTTCACCAGAAAAGCTTCAATTGTAGCTTTCTCTGGTACTCTGTAAATAGAAATTTCTATGATATTTAGACCTCTCAACTCAATACAGCAGCTTTCAAATATACATTCTTCTTTCAAATGATTATAATCATTTCTTATGTCATATTTTATATCAGGATGAGTAAGTATGCAAGAGCCTCCGTGTGCCGTCTCTTGTCTACAAAAGCTGTTGGCTAATCGAAATTTTCAATTTTATTAACAATTTTAATATTGTCAGATGTAAGCCAATGTTTACTGAAGCAAATAACTTTGATATTTCTACATTCTGATAGAATACTTTGTAATTTACGACTTTTGTTTTAAAAGTCAGCATTTTGACCATCTACACTGATGTGCCAAAGAAACTGATACACTTGCCTGATATCGAGTAGGGCCCGAGTATGAGGAGGTGGAGATCTGTTCTGAACAGCACGTTGGAAGGCATCCCAGATATGCTCAACAATGTTCATATCTGGGGAGTTTGGTGGCCAGCGCAAGTGTTTAAACTCAGAAGAGTATTCCTAGAGGCACTCAGTAGCAATTCTGGACAAGTGGGGTGTCACATTGTCCTGCTGGAATTGCCCAAGTCTGTCGGAATGCACAATGGACATGAATGGATGCAGGTGATTAGACAGGCTGCTTATGTACATGTCAACTTTCATAGTCATATCTAGACGTATCAGAGGTCCCATATTACTCCAACTACGCATGCCCCACTCCATTATAGAGCCTCCGCCAGCGTGAACAGTCCCACGCTGACATGCAGAATCCAGTCATCAACAGTCCAATGTCAGTGTTGAGCGCCCAGGCGAGGTGTAAAGTTTTGTGTCATGCAGTCATCAAGGGTACACAAGTCGGCCTTCAGCTCTGAAAGCCCACATTGATAATGTTTTGTTGCATGGTTCGCACGCTGACACTTGTTGATGGCCCAGAATTCAAATCTGAAGCAATTTGCAGAAGGGTTGCAGTTCTGTCACACTGAATGATTCTCTTCAGTCGTCATTGGCCCCATTCTTGCAGAATCTTCTTCCAGCCGCACTGATGTCAGAGATTTGATGTTTTACTGGATTCCTGATATTCATGATACACTCGTGAAATGGTCCTATGGGAAAATCCCCACTTCACAGTTACCTTGGAGGTGCTGTGTCCCATTGCTCATGTGCTGAATATAACATCACTTTCAAACTCACTTAAATCTCGATAACCTGCCATTGTAGCAACAGTAACCAATCTAACAACTGTGCCAGACACTTGTCTTATATAGGGTTTGCCAACTGCAGCATCATATTCTGCCTGTTTACATATCTCTGTATTTGAATAATACCAGTTTCTTTGGCACCTCAGTGTATATTCAAGTGTATTATGTAGGGACATTCTTTTCTATTTATGGTATCAGGCATACTCTTTGGTTCAAATGGCTCTGAGCACTATGGGACTTAACTGCTGTGGTCATCAGTCCCCTAGAACTTAGAACTACTTAAACCTAACTAAGCTAAGGACATCACACACATCCGTGCCCGAGGCAGGATTCGAACCTGCGACCGTAGCGGTCACGCAGTTCTAGACTGTAGTGCCTCGAACTGCACGGGGCATACTCTTTCTTGGGTACCATTTCTGTCTTACAGTTTTTGTTTCCAAAACTGTTTCTCATCCCCACCATTTCTTATGAGTTTCCCCTATTTTGCAGAATTTTACACATATCCGCAAACATTTTAGTAAAAGTTTTGGATCCTAAACTATTTAAATGCAGACCATCTTTACCCAAACATTTAGTGCTTAAGATTTCCTGTTAAATTGTTTGGGGACAGCGATTCAGGTAGTGTTCTGACATTTATGTCAGGTGGTGCAGCAACTTCAGGAGATTCCAGGTGATGGCAGTTGCAACTGAAGTGACACAGAAATCATCTCATGTGTCTCACCACCACTACAGCCCAGTACAGCTTGAAGTGTATCAACATGTCTTCAATTGGCTGTGTGTTGGCAGACAAATGTTATTTGTGGTCAGTTCACACTGCTTCTACCCATAAGTCTGACGTTCCTTTTCCACCTTTAACTGCTAAATACTACAAAAAAACCTCAACAAAACAAATGTAAGAACCAACCTAAGAAGAGACTGTAACCACCAACTTTTACAGAAAATGATGCTGCATTGGTGATAACAGAATGAAAACAACAACAAATTTTAAATAAACAAAAGCCCAAAATTATTACTATTGTTATTTTTATTACAATATCCCTTTTTTTTGCAGAGTTCAATTGTTGCCATTTTCAACAATGTACTGTAACCTGTCAGATGAACATACTTGGGTTACAGTAAATACTTTTATTTAGTCATACATTGTTAAACTGCAGTGGACTGGTTGGACTTCAAGTGTTACCTGAATAGTTGTGATGCAACATACCAGTTTCAAGTAAAAGAATGTAGCCCGCCCGGTTGGCCATGCGGTCTAACGCACGGTTTTCCAGGCGGTAAGGAGCGCCGGTCCCCAGCACGAATCTGCCCGGCAGATTTGTATCGAGGTCCGGTGAGCCGGCTAGTCTGTGGATGGTTTTTAGGCGCTTTTCCATCTGCCTCGGCAAATGCGGTCTGGTTCCCCTTATTCCGCCTCAGCTAAACTATGTTGGCGATTGATGCGCAAACACGTTCTCCACGTACGCGTACACCACCATTACTCTACCATGCAAACATAGGGGTTACACTCATCTGGTGTGAGACGTTCCCAGGGGGGTCCACCGGGGGCCGAACTGCACAATAACCCTGGGTTCGGTGTGGGGTGGCGGAGGGGTGAAGTGGACTGCGGTAGTTGTCGTGGGGTTGCAGAGCACTGCGGCTGTGGCGGGGACAGAGCCTCTCCGTCGTTTCTAGGTCCCCGGTTAACATAACGTAACATAACAAAAGAATGTATCTTGCAACCAAAATATTAATTGTGCTTTTATGCCATGTTAATTAAGAACCTTCTTAATGGAGCATCACACACACTATCTCCCTGAGTAGCACAGTAAATGAATAATCATAGCCAAGAATGACAGGAAGCCGAGACTCACCACATTAGTAATATGCCCATTAGCTGTGCACATTATGTAAAGATTGGAAGAATGAATGATGAGATGAAAGAAGTTACTGAGATATTAAAGATAGATGGAAAATTTAACTGTGAGGAGGGACTGGAATTCAATAGTAGAAAAAGGAAGAGAAGGAACATGTGGGCTGGGGAAAGGAATGAAATGGGGAGGCAGAATTTTGCACAGAGCACAGCGTAATCATCACTACATTTGGTTCAAGAAGCATGGAGACACAGGAGGGTTTCACATTATGTAATGGTGAGACAGAGTTCAAAACCAAATTTTAAACTGCAAAACGTTTGAGGTGGTTGAGAGTCTCAAAAGGAGCATTAGACAACTGTTGACTGAAACACAGGGAAATAATACAGAGAGTGAGGCAGGTTTGTAGCCTCTCCCCGATGTTATTCAATCTGTATATTGAGCAAGCAGTGAAGGAAACAAAAGAAAAATTTGGAGTAGGTATTAAAATCCACGGAGAAGAAATAAAAACTTTGAGGTTTGCCGATGACATTGTAATTCTGTCAGAGACAGCAAAGGACTTGGAAGAGCAGTTGAACGGAATGGACAGTGTCTTGGAAGGAGGATATGAGATTAACATCAACAAAAGCAAAATGAGGATAATGGAATGTAGTCGAATTAAGTCGGGTGATGCTGACGGAATTATTTTAGGAAATGAGACACTTAAAGTAGTAAAGGAGTTTTGCTATTTGGGGAGCAAAATAACTGATGATGGTCGAAGTAGAGAGGATATAAAATGTAGACTGGCAATGGTAAGGAAAGCGATTCTGAAGAAGAGAAATTTGTTAACATCGAGTATAGATTTAAATGTCAGGAAGTCATTTCTGAAAGTATTTGTATGGAGTGTAGCCATGTATGGAAGTGAAACATGGACGATAAATAGTTTTAACAAGAAGAGAATAGAAGCTTTCGAAATGTGGTGCTACAGAAGAATGCTGAAGATTAGATGGGTAGATCACATAACTAATGAGGAGGTATTGAACAGAACTGGGGAGAGGAGGAGTTTGTGGCACAACTTGACAAGAAGAAGGGACCGGTTGGTAGGACATGTTCTGAGGCATCAAGGGATCACAAATTTAGCATTGGAGGGCAGCGTGGAAGGTAAAAATCGTAGAGGGAGACCAAGAGATGAATACGCTAAGCAGATTCAGAAGGATGTAGGTTGCAGTAAGTACTGGGAGATGAAGAAGCTTGCATAGGATAGAGTAGCATGGAGAGCTGCATCAAACCAGTCTCAGGACTGAAGACCACAACTACAACAAGACAAATGGATAGCTTTATGAGATAAAAGAGTGAAGGCACCAAAGATCGATGGATAACATACAATATACTGAATTTAACTGGCAAAGGGAGACAATATAAAAGCACCGCAAGTGAAGCAGACAAAAGTCAACACAGGTGTCTATAAAATGAGACTGGCAGGACGTGTAAAATGCCAAAGCAGGTGTGGTTAGAGGAGAAATTCAAGGCTGTAGAAGCATGCAAGATTTTGGGATAGATGCTGCTTCATATAGGATAATTACAGAGACCTTTGGAGAAAAGAGAAGTGCTCAGATGGTAAACCAGTACCAAGCAAAGAATGGAAGCCTGAAAGGTGGAAGGAACAAATAGGAGGCCCACAAAAAGGAAACAAACTTCAAGACAATGCTGTATAGAGGGCAGAGGAAGAAGGCGAATAGGTCATGGGAGATGTGAAACTGGAAGGTTTTGCAAAGCACTGAAAGACCTAAGTCAAAACAAGGCACCTAGATAAGAGGAAATTCCCTTGGAATTATTGAGTTCAACCAAGACAAAACGATTCTACCTTGTGGCACTGATGAGGTCTACACCAGCATCGATAGATGTTTGTCTCTAGACTCCGAGCATCGTCTTTGGACGCGAAGCTAAGCTGCCTCCTCGCCACTTCAGATACATGGACTTTGTATTTCAGTTCACCACTGATGTCAGACACATAAAGGGTGCTGACAATATAGTTGCTGATTTCCTTTGACGAGTCGACGCCACCCATACGCTGTTAGACCTCTCTGAATTGCCTAACCTCCAACGCGCCGACGAGGACACACTAAACCTGATCTCAGACTCTACCTCTTCACTACACTTCGTCTGCACCATCTTCCCTGGCATTTCTGGTGAGATCTGGTGCGACGACAGTACGGGCACGTTACGCCCCCCCCATCCCAACCACGCTTCGTCGAGCTGTCTTCAATGCATTGCATAATTTAGCCCGCCCCGGTGTTCGTGCATCTGCCCGCCTCATAGCGGAGCGCTTTGTGTGGAGAAATGTCAAGAAGGATTGCCAACAACGGGCACTCTCCTGCGTCGCGTGCCAACGATGCAAAGTACACAAGCACACTTCACCCTCCCTTAGCGCCTTTTCCATCCCTCCTGGGCGTTTCCAGCATATTCATATTGACATTGTCGGCCCTGTAGCCCCTGTCTAACGGCTCTCGTTATGTTCTCTCATCTATCGACCGAACAACTCGCTGGGCCGAGGCTGTCCTCCTCCCCAATATTACGGCAGAAACTGTTGCTTGAGATTTCGTCGAGTCATGGGTATCGCATTTCGGATGTCCAGCTAACATCACGACTGACCAGGGCAGACAATTTGAGTCGGCCCTGTTCAACGAGATTTGTAACATTTGCAGCATCCGGCGCATCCATACCACAGCATATCACCCGCAAAGTAATGGGCTAGTTGGTACAGTTGTAGTCTTAGTATCCAACAGCAAAAATACAATTAGTTTTGTTTAAAACCATGTTAATTAAAAGTTATGTTTGATTAAAAATTTTACTATAGTAAATAGCAGTGAAACTATTTTGAGCTAATAAATAGATTTGGTAAGGATGATACCACTCATTGTAAAGACTAGCATTCCTACTTTTCAGTGACATAGTTAAATTTTTGTGGAAAAACTTAACTTACAAGATAATTATCATTAAAATTCAGAAGTAGACACCACTTAAATTGGAAATTTTGACTCTGCGCTTAATAGATGTCATCTCTGAGTGCTGTACTTCTGTTACTCCAATTTTTATGCACATGGTGGCTTACTTCATTAACTGATTGAGCCATTAGTTATGAAAATTGTGTAATCTCCCACGATGTTCAGTATTGCGCTTGTACCCATAAATGGATTAGTGCCAATGCAGATGCGTAAAATGATTCCGTATACTATTCCAAAGTTCTAGATCACTACACTTTTTACTAACCAAATTATTGTTAATAATTATAGTCTATCCTGAGAAGTATTTTTTTTTTCATATGACATTAAGATATTGGTCACCATCCAACAATGGGACCTTGTAGACAATATATGAAAAAGTGAAACCAAAATTGTGATGGTGTGTACATTTTTGTTCAAACACCATCCTGAACTCATTAAGATTTTCCGCTTTATGACTTCAGAATGATGTGCTACCAAAGAGGCATCATAGAAGAGACTACATAAATCAGGTAGGTGGGCTTACAGTACTTGTGCAATACAGTGTCCTCAGTGTGGGCGATACAAGTCTAAAAAATGCAGTGAAGCAGCTGCACTGTTATAGCCCGTGCTAAAAATTATAACTATATTTTTTACTGTATGCCAGAAACTAATATTGAAGCATTTGGGCAGTCCTTCGAGAAAATTAACTTATTTTTTGCAAAATGGTCTAAGAAAAGAATATATATTCTTGGAGACATAAATACTGATTTAAGACTAAGGCAACCACACAATTTACTTTTCTTAAAATGCTAAGATTGGATGACTTGCACTGCATTAATGATAGTTCATAACAATAGTTCTGTCATCATCAGGGTTCATTAATGATACTTCAGAGAACAGTAGGGTTTTGACTACCTCCTATCGTGTCCTGAAATGAAAAATACCCCCCCACCACCACAACCACCACCACCACACACATACAGAGGTATTCCGCTGCCTATCCAACTTACACGATATCCTTGTCTGGCCCTATTCCATCCCTGCTCCGAACCAATTGTCCCGTGGGGCTTATCCTGTAATAGATGCAAAACCTGACCCACACTACAACATGCTCCAGTCCTGTCCCTGGCATCTCCCATCCAATGAAAGGCAGGGGCAAATGTGAAAGCAGTCATGTGATCTACCAAGTTATCTGCAACCACTTTCTGTCATACTACATGCCACTTTCTGTCATACTACATGGTCATGACCACTGCCAAGTTGTGTGTCCACATGAATGACCTGTGCCAAACTGGCCAAGAGACAGCTGGATCACCCATTTGCTGAGCATGCCACCCAACATGGTATGCTTGAATTCAGTGACTGCTTCACTGACTGGATTCTTTCCTTCCACACCACTAGCCTGATCCCAACCTTCCCTGCTCCCACTCCAGCCGTACACAACCTTCTACCCCACTGGCACACTGGCAGAATCCTTTTCCCTTCTCTACTTTACTCCACTTCCCCCACAGCCCCAGCATAACCAGCAGATGCTGCAACTAGCAACTCATTATCCTGTCTCTACTATGTCCCAGCAAGCTCTCACTCTCTCTCCTGCCTGCTCAGTTTCCTTTTTCCATTTTCTAGAGTCACCAGTGACTCTAAAATATTGTTGTTCACATTTCACATGAGGGATTTCAAAATGTTTACAGAAACAATTTTTCTCAGTTCTACATGAGTACATAAAATGCACATAATTTTATTTTCATTGTAAGTGTCAACCACTCATAGTGTTATCTGAATCTGAGATCAGGATTTAATGTATAATTTACTGCAATAGGTGTGCAACTGGGACCACTCGCAGAATTGTAAGATTCCGTTTTTGGATTCTGCTATCTCACAATTGTACAATCGTAGTACCTTTATTTTGGACTATGCCATACAGTACTAAGAAGTCCATAATCCGTGTTGCTTATTCACTACCTGTATAAATTTTAGTTGCTGCTATCTCGGCAGGCTGTTCTACCACTTGTGTTTATTCATAAATTTTTGTTTGTCTGAAGAAATAGTATTGTGATCAGGTATCTCATTACACATATTTGATTAATCTTAATGGTACATGTAAAATAAAAAGTAACTGTGAAAGTGAATACCTTTTTCATGTTTTCTTGTATCATGTCCTGACAAGAGGTCCTTCCCACACAAGATTATACCTACTTAACCCAGAGTCCTTTTTTGTAGCTCTTTGTCTTAGGTACATATCACAAAATATTTATGCCGGATAGCACCTTCGTGGTGCAAGCATTACTGCTCTCATTTACAACAGCAGTGTTTTGTTACTGTGTGTACTAACCCAAAAGAATACTATTATTAGAACATGCTAACATTTTGTCAAAAGGAAGGAATTATGTTTGATCAAAAAGCTATAACGCTTATCCCTGAATTAATTAAAATTTTGGTGATTAACACAAACTGAATTCAATATTATTCATCTGTGAAAGATAATTTTAATCCAGAAAGTTATGCTAATGCAGTGAAAGGTTTCATGTACTTTTTTATTTATTCTATTTAGCCTTCAGCAGTATAACACTATTTAGCCAAGGTTTCCTGTACTTGGAATGTGTTTATTGTTAATGGATTCATAGCTTCAACAAACTCTTTGCATTAGTATACAGACTACTCCATAATTTCA
Source organism: Schistocerca serialis cubense (assembly GCF_023864345.2). Classification (NCBI taxonomy): domain Eukaryota; kingdom Metazoa; phylum Arthropoda; class Insecta; order Orthoptera; family Acrididae; genus Schistocerca; species Schistocerca serialis. The sequence continues at coordinate 1,571,230 of NC_064640.1, forward strand.
TTGTAAGATGTGCATATTAACATTTTGTATAGGTATCTATCTCCCATTTGTAATTTTAGTTTTCCTAAATTTGCCTCATATATTAAGATAAAAATAGCTAATCATGACTCTGCCGTGGAGAAGTTACTGTAACATTTACTAGGACCTGAATTCCTATTGATATATAAAGAGAACAATTTTGAAATTAGTGGCAATGACATTATGGGGAAGCAACTAATAATTTGGTTTACCTATGTGATAGATGATTGGGAAATTAAAAAAAACTGGGTGGATTATTTTATTCATATCATGCACACTGCCGTGGTAATTTACCAAGCCTCTTGTAAATTTAATGGGATAGTAGTTGTCTCCATTTATTAATTGTCAAATTACTCTGATAACCAAACCTATTTTCTAGTTCAGAAAAATTACAGCAAGAAAACTATAACCACACCTATAATTTTATAAACATACTTAAAGGTCCAAATAATAATATTTTTTTCTGGGTGTGGAAACTTTAATTATGAATAACATTTTAATTAATGACTTTTCACAAATAATAAAATGTTTACTGATAGAATGAAATGAGGGCTTTCAAATAATTTATATCATTCTGGAAATAAACAATTGTTAGATCACAATATGTTCCTGAGCATATGGCTTCTCAGTAAATTACAGATTTCTCTTAAAAGAACACATACAGTGTTGGCTTAGTGGAACTCAGTTAAACTGATAGATAATGAATTTTACTGAAACATTACCTAAATATGAATTTTGGTGCTTTATGTAAATGTGGTACATCTACTACCAGCAAAATATAAAAAAGAAATAAGAAAGTTTTCTAAGGAGTATTTATAGTAAATGGAGATACTCCAACTTGCTAAGTTTCAAGTTCCTCGTCTGTACAATAGAAGTATGTATTATACTATCCCCACCTTAAAAAAGTGAGTGTACAGTTCTCAAATCCAAAATGGTGCATGTCCATCAGTGTTTATGAAACTACTGTTGATTGTTTTAGCACTGCAGGTAATCTAGCTGGATTATAAAAACCTACCAAGTTTGGGATATGTTTAACCCAGCACACAGCTGCAAGTTTCTGAGGGGACACGGTATTTTTTTTTTTTAAAAAAAAAAAACAAAAAAAAAAAAAAGCTGTAAAATAATAATAGAGCACTTGTGTACATAGTACACAGATCTACAAAAGCAAACTTAAGAGAGTGGCATACAAGGGCAGTCAAATTAATACGAAGAAGGTGGAAAAAAGTAAGTAAACTATTTATTAACACTGAAGTACTTGCTATAGTTGTTAACACATTTATTCCACTATAATTGCCTTACAATGGTCAACACCTTTGTGGAAAAATGTTGCCAGGCATGCACCTCTTTATCTGAAGCAAAGGGACAGCCATGAATGTCTTTCTTCAGCACTTTAAAGATATGGAAATCACATGGGAAGAGATTGGGACTTTATGGAGAATACGTGTTTCCCAGCAAAACTTCTACAACATACTCTATACAGCCTTGGCAGGTGTTTTATTAGCAGGTTGCTTAAACTATGTTGCAGAGTTTTGTCTGGGAAGCCTTCACACAACCTCCATACAGTCCCAATCCCTCCTCATGTGATTCCCATATTTTTGGAGTCATAAAGAAACATTCTTGGCCATTCGTTTGGTTCACACTAAGAGGTGCACACATGGGTACAATCATGGTTTCGTAGAACACCGCAAACATTTTTCCATGAAGCAATTGACCACCTTGTCTCAGGCATAAAAGTATTCACAGCTACGGTGATTACTTTTGAAATACTAAACAGTTAACTCACTTTTTTCCATCAGTCTTGTCTTCATGGAGCTTTCATCTTGTGTACTCTTTATGAAGTTTTGCATCAGTGTAACCAAATATATTACAACAAAAAAAAAAAGACAAATGTGACAGGGTTCAGATCCCATGCAGAGCCAATCACAAAATATTTTGATTTCATTCATCACTTTCAAATTATTTTTTAACTCTGCTATGTTGACTCAGTGATCCATGATTAGGTTGGGATTTCTTAATTAACACGTACTAAGATAGATTTTTCCATGTGAACAGTGCAAACCTTTCCTTCTCAAGCCCCCTCCTCCCCGCCCCCCTAAAAAATTCATAAGACCAATTTTGTTTATCAGTTTCTTTGGGTGGCAGTGTGCGTGAACACAACTCAAACACACATACCTGACCACAGTCTCTGGCTGCCAAGGCCAGATTGTGAGCAGCAGTGCAAGATGCTCGAAGTCTTGCCTTGGCAGCCAGAGACTGTGGCCACGTGTGTGCATGTTGCGCTTGTGTTGTGTGCTGTCTAAATCTAATGAAGACCTGTTTAGCCAAAAGCTGTGTTTGACAGTCTTTTTGTTGTGCCTATCTGTGAATCAGCGACTCCACTATATGGTGGGTAGCAACTATCCTTTTCATAATACTGTCAAACATAAGTCTTCCTTTTTCATTGCTGTGAGAAGACAAAGCAATCCAGGTACAGTTACTGGCATCACTATTTTAAACCAAACAACTGCTTTTGTTGTTATAACCAGTGCTCGATTTGTGATGGTATGCTATACCGATACCTCTAGTAAGTCACAGTATTGGTACCTCTTCTTTTTTATAAATCAAGCACTGGTCATAACTGTTACTAATTCTACTTGTTTTGTTTCTTCAAGATCATGTCACATCCAAAAGGTCAAACGAAACTCAACATATCTAGAAGAAACTGTTGTAAACAAGTGTTCATTTTCATAGCCCATTATGTACTCTCACAGACTGACCAATCTGAAGTTACAAGCACAGGAGAGGTGATGTGTGAAAAGAATCAAAGAAAAAGAACTGAACACATGCCAAATAAGAAGCTGTGTATCACTGGCCGAATGTGTTACAATTGGATCATTATACCTTATTCTATACACATACACAGTGAATCTTTGATGAGGCTCAAGTTGCAGTCCGGCAGAAATTTTCATATGTCACTTATATACCTAATACAGCTGATGTCTAATAGTTCACAGTAAGTGAATAAATTTTGAATAATTGAATATATTATAACAACACATTCCATGCAGAACCAATCACAAAATATTTTAATTTCATACTTTTCACAGTTTTACTTTTGAAGAAATGTAAGCAACTCATTGAACAAAAAAAAAAAAAATAAAATAAATAAATAAATAAATTATAAGCCGGCCGCGGTGGCCGTGCGGTTCTAGGCGCTCCAGTCCGGAGCCGCGCTGCTGCTATGGTCGCAGGTTCGAATCCTGCCTCGGGTATGGGTGTGTGTGATGTCCTTAGGTTAGTTAGGTTTAAGTAGTTCTAAGTTCTAGGGGACTAATGACCACAGCAGTTGAGTCCCATAGTGCTCAGAGCCATTTGAACCAAAAAATATTATCCTTGGATCTATAATCATTAGTGGATGGACCATTGAACTAATGATTCTTGATTCTGTAATTACTTTCTCTGGGTGGGGATGGGAGCAGGGATTGTGAACAACAGACATATAAAATGGCACAATACAATATATGTAAAAGACATAACTCCTTTTACAATAAAAAAATTTATTTTACTGCAGTTGTTTTTAACATGTCATACTAAAAAATTACATTCATTGCAACAGTAACTCCAACACAGATACAAGTGTCATCCAAGTCAATAAACATTTTATGAGAGTGGGTTTTCACGGTGGAATGTAAACCGTTTCATTTTCTTAATGTTGTTGTTGTTGTTGTGGTCTTCAGTCCTGAGACTGGTTTGATGCAGCTCTCCATGCTACTCTATCCTGTGAAAGCTTCTTCATCTCCCGGTACCTACTGCAACCTACATCCTTCTGAATCTGCTTAGTGTATTGATCTCTTGGTCTCCCTCTACGATTTTTACCCTCCACACTGCCCTCCAATGCTAAATTTGTGATCCCTTGATGCCTCAAAACATGTCCTACCAACCGATCCCTTCTTCTAGTCAAGTTGTGCCACAAACTTCTCTTCTCCCCAATCCTATTCAATACCTCCTCATTAGTTATGTGATCTACCCACCTTATCTTCAGCATTCTTCTGTAGCACCACATTTCGAAAGCTTCTATTCTCTTCCTGTCCAAACTGGTTATCGTCCATGTTTCACTTCCATACATGGCTACACTCCATACAAATACTTTCAGAAACGACTTCCTGACACTTAAATCTATACTCGATGTTAACAAATTTCTCTTCTTCAGAAACGATTTCCTTGCCATTGCCAGTCTACATTTTATATCCTCTCTACTTCGACCATCATCAGTTATTTTACTCCCTAAATAGCAAAACTCCTTTACTACTTTAAGTGTCTCATTTCCTAATCTAATCCCCTCAGCATCACCCGATTTAATTTGACTACATTCCATTATCCTCGTTTTGCTTTTGTTGATGTTCATCTTATATCCCCCTTTCAAGACACTGTCCATTCCGTTCAACTGCTCTTCCAAGTCCTTTGCTGTCTCTGACAGAATTACAATGTCATCGGCGAACCTCAAAGTTTTTATTTCTTCTCCATGGATTTTAATACCTACTCCGAATTTTTCTTTTGTTTCCTTTACTGCTTGCTCAATATACAGATTGAATAACATCGGGGAGAGGCTACAACCCTGTCTCACTCCTTTCCCAACCACTGCTTCCCTTTCATGCCCCTCGACTCTTATAACTGCCATCTGATTTCTGTACAAATTGTAAATAGCCTTTCGCTCCCTGTATTTTACCCCTGCCACCTTCAGAATTTGAAAGAGAGTGTTCCAGTTAACGTTGTCAAAAGCTTTCTCTAAGTCTACAAATGCTAGAAACGTAGGTTTGCCCGTTCTTAATCTTTCTTCTAAGATAAGTCGTAAGGTTAGTATTGCCTCACGTGTTCCAACATTTCTACGGAATCCAAACTGATCTTCCCCGAGGTCCGCTTCTACCAGTTTTTCCATTCGTCTGTAAAGAATTCGCGTCAGTATTTTGCAGCTGTGACTTATTAAACTGATAGTTCGGTACTTTTCACATCTGTCAACACCTGCTTTCTTTGGGATTGGAATTATTATATTCTTGAAGTCTGTGGGTATTTCGCCTGTCTCATACATCTTGCTCACCAGATGGTAGAGTTTTGTCATGACTGGCTCTCCCAAGGCCATCAGTAGTTCTAATGGAATGTTGTCTACTCCCGGGGCCTTGTTTCGACTCAGGTCTTTCAGTGCTCTGTCAAACTCTTCACGCAGTATCTTATCTCCCATTTCATCTTCATCTACATCCTCTTCCATTTCCATAATATTGTCCTCAAGTACATCGCCCTTGTATAAACCCTCTATATACTCCTTCCACCTTTCTGCCTTCCCTTCTTTGCTTAGAACTGGGTTGCCATCTGAGCTCTTGATATTCATACAAGTGGTTCTCTTCTCTCCAAAGGTCTCTTTAATTTTCCTGTAGGCAGTATCTATCTTACCCCTAGTGAGACAAGCCTCTACATCCTTACACTTTTCCTCTAGCCATCCGTGCTTAGCCATTTTGCACTTCCTGTCGATCTCATTTTTGAGACGTTTGTATTCCTTTTTGCCTGCTTCATTTACTGCATTTTTATATTTTCTCCTTTCATCAATTAAATTCAATATTTCTTCTGTTACCCAAGGATTTCTGTTACCCCTCGTCTTTTTACCTACTTGATCCTCTGCTCCCTTCACTACTTCATCCCTCAGAGCTACCCATTCTTCTTCTACTGTATTTCTTTCCCCCATTCCTGTCAATTGTTCCCTTATGCTTTCCCTGAAACTCTGTACAACCTCTGGTTCTTTCAGTTTATCCAGGTCCCATCTCCTTAAATTCCTGCCTTTTTGCAGTTTCTTCAGTTTCAATCTGCAGTTCATAACCAATAGATTGTGGTCAGAATCCACATCTGCCCCCGGAAATGTCTTACAATTTAAAACCTGGTTCTTAAATCTCTGTCTTACCATTATGTAATCTATCTGATACCTTTTAGTATCTCCAGGATTCTTCCAGGTATACAACCTTCTTTCATGATTCTTGAACCAAGTGTTAGCTATGATTAAGTTATGCTCTGTGCAAAATTCTACAAGGCGGCTTCCTCTTTCATTTCTTCCCCCCAATCCATATTCACCTACTATGTTTCCTTCTCTCCCTTTCCTACTGACGAATTCCAGTCACCTATGACTATTAAATTTTCATCTCCCTTCACTACCTGAATAATTTCTTTTATCTCGTCATACATTTCATCAATTTCTTCATCATCTGAATAGCTAGTTGGCATATAAACTTGTACTACTGTAGTAGGCATGGGCTTTGTGTCTGTCTTGGCCACAATAATGCGTTCAATATGCTGTTTGTAGTAGCTAACCCGCACTCCTATTTTTTTATTCATTATTAAACCTACTCCTGCATTACCCCTATTTGATTTTGTATTTATAACCCTGTAATCACCTGACCAAAAGTCTTGTTCCTCCTGCCACCAAACTTCACTAATTCCCACTATATCTAACTGTAACCTATCCGTTTCCCTTTTTAAATTTCCTAACCTACCTGCCCGAATAAGGGATCTGACATTCCACGCTCCGATCCGTAGAATGACAGTTTTCTATCTCCTGATAATGACGCCCTCTTGAGTAGTTCCCGCCCGGAGATCCGAATGGGGGACTATTTTACCTCCGGAATATTTTACCCAAGAGGACGTCATCATCATTTAATCATACAGTAAAGCTGCATGTCCTCGGGAAAATTTACGGCTTTAGTTTCCCCTTGCTTTCAGCCGTTCGCAGTACCAGCACAGCAAGGCCGTTTTGGTTAATGTTACAAGGCCAGATCAGTCAATCATCCAGACTGTTGCCCCTGCAACTACTGAAAAGGCTGCTGCCCCTCTTCAGGAACCACATGTTTGTCTGGCCTCTCAACAGATACCCCTCCGTTGTGGTTGCACCTACGGTACGGCCATCTGTATCGCTGAGGCACGCAAGCCTCCCCACCAATGGCAAGGTCCATGGTTCATGGGGGGGGGGGTTCCTAATGTGTATCTATGAAATTACTACAGACAGCGACATAACATTAATATCTTACCACACACATTAATTTGGCACAGAGGGTAAAATAAAAATAATGATATAGGGTACTGGCTGCTGCCCATCCCTAGTAACCATCCCAGAAAATATAGGGTGGTGGCAGAGTACGTTTGGTCGTGCAATCATGTAGTCACTCTGTTGTGGTAGTGGATTTGCAATGTGCTTCTGAAAATAAATCAAAGATATATTGAATGAATTATTGAATATTTTTTATAGAACCTGGCAGTAATGGAAAGAACAAACATAAGTAGAATATCATCAGTACATGTAAAATTAGAAAAGAATTAAGTACGTACTAATCAGTAACATGAATTTTGTATGTAGAATACACCACTCTGTCGCCAATGAGGTGCAAATCAATTTCAAATGAAGTACCTAGCAGTAAAAACTCCTACATTTGAGCACATATTAAGTTGTTAAATGGTGGAACATATAATCAACTAATCTGATCATGTATTGCATTCACACTTGTAATGTAATTAAATGTCGGAGATAAACTTTATCTCGTGCGAAAAGTACGATGCCCACAGTAGAGAGTTAAGGTAACTTCATTATGTTGCCATACAATGTGTTTAATTTATTTATTTATGAATATTTTCTTTTATGATAAATAATGGATTTGTTTGAGATGATAAATGTTGTATATTTATATGTATTTATTTATGTGTCTTCGGAGTGTATTAATATCAGAAGACCAAAGAATCTGGAATGCAGGAATGTCTGCAACTTCCGGGCACATGTTGGCTTGCACGCCACTTCTTTGTCGGTATTGGAGGGAGATGGACGTGTTTAAGTGACCAGTACAGTATAATGCATTTTTAGGGTATCAATGTTCGTAGTGAAAATATTGTAGTGACTAAACAAAAAGTACGAATAAATATTATTTTTAGCCGAAAGTAATTCGAATCCGGTAGTGTTTATTTCAAACAAGAAGAAAACCCAGACCATGCTTGTTAGAGTAATGATTTTGCAGACAAAACTTCGAAAACCCCTAGACAAACGAGACCTGCAGTGTGTAATCTTTCAGCAGCTACTAATAAATAAGCCTTGCTGAAATTGTGCTGGAACTACTCGTATTATTATCAATTACAAACACGTGGTGCGAATGTGGTCTTACCACAATATACCGCGTAAGATTCCACATCATTCAGTTATCAAGAAACGAGATAGGTAACAACCAGTGCAATATGGTGGCGTCGTCCGGGATTATTGAAAATGTTACCGAAACAAACTACCACCGAGATTGCGAAGAAAACTACAGAATTCGTACATCCTGGCTGAAAATGTTAATGGAAGTCGAATGCTGATACCTTCAAGACAAAGGAAGTCGAATGCTGATACCTTCAAGACAACGGGATGCAGTTACTGGAGCAAGAATAACGGCGCAATAAGTCACGAAAGAAGAAAAAAGTGTAAAGTGTTGGGCAACCAAAAAAGCAATATTCATATAAGTGTAGTGTTTCAGTGTTGTGAATTCCATCACGCACCAATCAACAAAGAAGACCTTATAAGAAAATAAGTAAACTGTGAGTAAAATAGTTTAGTATCCTTTAGAAAAGATAAATTTGTTGTGTTTTGTTTATTCCTGTGTAAAAAGATGACTATTGTAAAAGAGGAAAGTATTGACGACGGTGTCGCCAACGCTAGTACAGATGTAAATTTATCATACGAAACTGAATGCAACAGTAATAGTCCGAATCCTGTAGACAAAGTTGAAACTCATACGGAAAGACAGAATGAAGTTAAAGACATGCTATCAAAAATAATGAATCATATGGAGGGAAAATTTAAGGCAATTGATGACACTAACAGACAAAACGGACAGTGGTTAGGAAATATTAAAGACAGACTCGATGCTAATGAGATTCGTTTGGATCAAATGGAGCAAAACAACGCCGCTCAGTTAGACCAGACTCTTAAGCTCATGAGTGATAAATTTGAAAAGCAGTTCAAAGAATATGAAAAGAAAAATGACGATCACTTTCAAAAAGTAGAAGCAAAAATTTCCAGTTTGGGTCGTAATATGGTTAAGATCACGGGTAAGGTCAATTATGTCGGGAGAAAAGTTAAAAATGTAGATGCAAAAGTAAAAAATCTGAAAATTGAAGTTACTACAGGTAGAGAGAAAATCCATAATGCGTTTAAAGTTGTGCATTCAGATATCAAACATGTAGAAGAAACAGTATCTGATCGTATTTCTCTTGTAGACGATAAAATTGTTAAAGTAGAAAGCAAATTTGAACAAAAGATAGGAATTATTACTGAAAAAATAGATGTAAATAATCAGATAAACAAAAATGAAGTCAAGAGTTTAGAAAGTAGTATTAATGACATCACTAAGAAACTTGAAAGTGTTAGTAGCAATATGGTCACCAATAGTTTGCCGAACAATATTGGCACTTTGTGGTACAATATTCCAGTAAAAAACTTTTCAGATGAGAGCAGTATGCATCCGGTAGATTTCCTGCAGCATTGCAAAGATAACTTTTTTCCAAATATGTATGATAATTTGAAAATTAAATTTGTAAAAAGATTTCTAGAAGGTGAAGCATTGTCATGGACTAATCATTATTGTACTGAGGGAATGTCTTTTGCAGAGTTCGAGGAGAGGTTCTTAAGTAAATTCTGGTCAGAGACAGAACAGGCAAGAATAAAAAGCGAATTCTTGAATGGACCTGTTTATAAACATGAATTTGGTAGCATGAAGCAATTTTGCAGAAATCAGTTAAGGAAACTCACTCACCTAAGCAAACCTTTTGATGAACTCACTCAAATTGATGCACTCAAAAGGAGGCTACCATGTGAACTACAGTGGGAGCTAGCTTATGGTCCAGATGACACAATAGATCAGTTTTTGAAATATGTTGACAAACTAGACAGAATTATTGAGAAAACGGGTAAACCACCACACCATAGTCAAAACCATTTTCAAAAGACAGGGCATACAAATTGGGGAAACACACATGATAAAAAGGAACCACACAGTTTTGGAAGTAGTGATTCTCATCAGAGAAATCACCAGCACAACTTCAAGGGATCACAAGGACACAATTACCATTACAAGGGTCAATATGGAAATAGTCATAATCAATTTGGTAACAGGCACTTTGGAAATAAACCAAAGGAGTGGAATAGTCATAATGGTATGGGGAGAACTGAACAGGAGTTAAAAAACTGAATAGGGCTCCATTGGCGGTCCGCAAGGTAGGAGCTACTTATACACAAATGGAAAGGGCCAACCCAAACTGTCTAACTAAACAGAAAGATACCTGTGACATAATGAGTAATTATTTTAAAGAGAAGTGTTATCCCATTAATGTAGTATCTGTTACAAATAATATATGTCATACAAATAATATATGTCATACAAATAAATCAAAAACAAAAGGTAAGTTATTTAAAGACACTGATTGCTTAGAAAACTGTGAAGAACTAAACTTAGATTCATTCTATGAGTGGGCTGAGAGGAGCACCTTGCTGGAAAATAGTTGTTCAAATGATCAAAGTGTATTAGGAATTAGAGAACTTATGGAAGAGTCTGGTGGGCTAGGAATGAAAAGAGCACCTAGTAAGGATGATTTAAATGTGTATCTGCATACTGAAGGTAAGAGTGCAGAGGATAAAGATGATAAATTTTGTGATGTTGATTGGGAGGAAAAGGAGATTGAGGATAGTAGTGAAGATAGATGTTTTATTGGTGTAAGTGAGGAGTTGGAAGCTTTAGGGATTACTAATATAAAAGAGGATAGTAATGAAATTAGCGAGGTACACATGAACACACTTGACAATTTCAATGATAAGGATGCCATAATTTCAGCCAGTGAGTTATTTGATCTTAATACATGGAAGAAAAATGAGAAGGAATTGACAGCAGGTAATCTTAACAGCATTAGGGGAGTAGATGATGAAATGTCAGATAGTGAGCAATTTTTGTTTAATTTATGGATTAACAGTAGTGCCATTAAGGATGATGAAAATTTCAGAAAGGTAACACTTGATATATGTGAAACTTTGTATCCAGACTGGTGGCATAGAATTAAGTATCACATTGCACAAATGTTAAGAGAGAAATATAAAGGAGAGACACACAATAGCACAAATGAATGTAGTTGGATTAATGAAATATTCAGAAATAGTAATCAGGCCAAAGAAAATGCAATTAGGGTAATAACCGCATATAACTCTGGTAGTAATGATACAGGTAAGGATACTGGAAAGGGATATGGATTCAGTGAAATTGAAGATGACTTATTACATGAGAATATTAACAAAAAATTTGACCTTGATGTAAGCAGTCCGTTTATTGATGTGCAGATAGGATCATGGAAAGGAAAGTGTTTAGTAGACACAGGAAGTCAAGTATCTGGGATATCAGAATCATTAAGTAAAAAACTGAAAACTAATAAGGATTATGTCGAGTTACCTGTGGTAGGAATTAAAATAAGAGGTGCTACCGGGAAGCACAGTAAATCAATAAGGAGTCAGGCTTTTATTACTTTTGAAATTGAAGGAGTATCATGGTCACATGGGTGTCTTGTCATCCCTGATCTCACAGAGGATTTTATCCTAGGCATGTCTTGGATAACAAAAGTAAGTGCAGCATTTGATTGGGCAGGGCAGAAATTAATGATGACTCTACCAAGTGGTGAAGTCATCACTACGAAACTTCTTCAATCAAATTTGTTTTGTATAAGAAAGACTGTGAACAGTATTGAAGTTACAAAAGAAGGTAAGTACATTGAAAGCCATGTCACAGATTTTGATACAGACGAGATAGAGTTTGAAAAGTTGGTAAATGAAAAAGTAGCCGAAGCTAGAGAACTAACTGAGAACCAAAAACAAGATTTGAAATTATTTTTGTGGGAATATAGTGATGTATTTAGCAATATACCAGGTAAAGTAATTGGATACCAATGTACTTTACAGTTGAAGCCACATGAACCTTTCTTTACAAAACCATACAGTATTCCAATCTCAAAAAGGATAGCAGTGGAGAAAGAATTGCAAAAGATGGAAGTGTGCAAAATCATTGAGAGGAGTATAAGCCCTTATAATAATCCCTTAGTCACTGTAAATAAACCTAATGGACAAGTCAGACTAGTACTAGATTCCAGACAGTTAAACAAATGTTTATACAGAGAAACTGACCACCCAGAGAACATCGATGAGTTGTTATATAAATTTAAAAATATCCAAATTATGTCAAGCCTTGACCTAACTTCAGGTTTTCATCAAGTACCTCTTGCAATTAGTTCTAGAAAGTACACTGCTTTCTTATACAATGGGAGATGTTACCAGTATTGTGTAGTGCCTTTCGGATTAAACTCATCAGTCGCCGAATTTATAAGGGCACTAGACTATGTACTTGGCCAAGAAGTTGTGTCAGAATTAACAATTTATGTAGACGATATATTAGTTTCAAATCAAAGTTGGGAGGATCATTTGAAGTTATTGAAAAAGGTGTGTGAGAAACTCAGAAGAGGTGGTATGACATTAAAACTGGAAAAATGTAAATTTGGTGTGTCAGAACTCAAAATTTTTAGGTCATGTCATTACTAAGGAAGGGATAAGTGCAGATCCGGAGAAAATAAAATCTATCGTAAACTTTCCATCACCTAGAAACCGGAAACAATTAAAGTCTTTCTACGGACTCTGTGGATTCTATCGAAAATATGTAAATGGACAATGCCTTAATGTAACATGTTTAAGCAATTTACTTAGATAAAATACTCCATGGAATTGGTCTGAAGAGTGCCAGAAAGCATTTGATAAAATTAAGAATGAACTTTGTAAGAACAGTCTTTTACACAGACCAGATTTTAGTTTGCCATTTTGTCTTCACACTGACAGTAGTGATTATGGACTAGGAGCAGAACTATTTCAGGAGAAAATTGTGAATGAAGAAAATCTTCATTGTACAATTGCATTTGCCAGCAGAATGTTACTTAAACATGAGAGAACGTACACTGTCACAGAAAAAGAATTACTCACAGTACACTGGGCGTTTACAAAATTTAAAACATACCTGTTAGGACACAAGATAAAAGTCTATTCAGACCACAAAGCTTTAAGTTACTTGCAGGAGTGTAGACTATATCACAGTAGATTAACCAGGTGGGCAATGTTCATGCAACAGTTTGATTACGAAATTGTGTATATTAAGGGATCAGAAAATGTAGTAGCTGATGCTTTATCCAGGTTACCAGTAGGAGGAGATCAGGAAATGTTTGATCAAGAGGAAGAAAAGGAATTTAAAATAAGATACATGAAGGGAATCCAGGATGAAAAGCTCATAAAGACACTTTGCAATAACATCAGGAGGGGACAGAATAACGATCCTAATTGGAAATTGGTTAAGGACTGTTTAGGCAAAAGAGGGTATGATAAACTTGACAAGTACTATAAGGTTTTTAAGGGAACACTCTTTAGAAGAACAGATGTGGACTCTGACAATTGGAAGCTATGTTGGCCAGAGTGTGAGGCAGACAAATTAATAAAGTACACCCATGAGAGTTATGGTCACTGTGGAATACAGAAATGTGTAAAAAAGTTACAAGAAAATATCTACTTTTATAACATGGTAAAGAAGGTGAGGAACGAAATATCAACATGTGACAAATGTCAAAGAGTAAAAGTAAGCAACAGAACATGTCAGGGAGAAATGCAGAACATCATTCCAGACAAACCATTAGATTTAGTAGCTGTAGACTTTTATGGACTTTTACCTAAAAGCAAAGGTGGCCATTGTTTTATATTCGTCATGGTTGATGTATTTTCCAAACTAATTAAACTTTATTCTGTGCGAAAAGCTACAAGTAAAGAGATCATTGCAAAAATTGAGAGAGATTACTTCAAGAGTGTAGGGAAACCTAAAGCTATACTATCGGATAACGGTTCACAATTTGTTTCAAAAAACTGGAAAGCATTCATGGAAAAAACTAACACAAAACATATCTTGATATCCGTGTACAACCCATCTTCAAACCCAGCAGAAAGGTACATGAGAGAAATAGGGAGACTTTGTAGGACATATTGTAGTCACAAACATCCTAGTTGGTCCGACCATGTAAACAACTTCGAGGATATCATGAACAGCTTGCAGCATAGCTCTACTGGGTTTTCACCATATGAAATTATGTTTCACCTCAGACCAGCAAATCTTATTTCTGAATTAATAGACTTTCCACAATGTAGCTTAATATCAATGAAAGAACGTGAAGAGATTGTAAAGAAAACCATGAAGAAACTAGGTGAAGCTAGGAAAAACAGACATAATAGGAAAATAAAGGCTACCACATTCAGAGTAGGTGACCATGTCTTAGTGAAATCCCACGAATGATCAAAGTTGCTAACAGCGGAACTCGAGAAGTTCTTTGACATTTACATTGGGCCATTTGAGATTATTGAGAACCCCCATCCAAATGCGTACCGATTAGTATATCCCAAGTCGAGAAAGCTGTTTGGTCTTAGGAATGTTGTTTCTTTGAAGCCTTATATTGAGAAAAGAGCAAACTGAGCCTACAAACATGCCTTTATCTGGAAAGAATTTTACTGGAAGTTAAAAAAAAAAAAAAAATATTGCAGTCACCATACTATGCCGTGTAACACATCTCATGTCACGCGAAACGATGTTGTATCTAGACTGATTGTCACATAATTCTATTATAAGATTAGATTTCATGATTCCTATGTGTTTTTTTTTAAGTAATTTTACAGTATTTAATGAATTGCAAAATATGTAAACTTGATAAATAAGGGATTTTATTTTACTGATGATGCTAGGAGACAAGACATGTCACCCACCCTCACAGTTTGAGAATAGCAAATCTCATAAATTTTGAAATCTTGTGCATTCACTTAAATAGACCATAATGCGTAAAAAAATTGTATAGTTAATAGAATATATTTTCTTGTATATGCAAGTGTGCTTTTGTTTTACATCATGCTCACCATAACTGTTTTTATTCAGCTCTGTTTATAACCCCATAAAGATACTTTGTTGGCTTATTTTGCCTCTTACTTTTGATATCACATAATTTACAAGGCTCATGAGAGAATAGTGTTGTTGAATTGAAATACTTTTGGAAACTCACTGATGATATAGGAGTTAGTACTATGTTCTAATATGAGAAAATGTTTTAACTTTAGTGTTATTTTATAGTAAATTTCTGGGCTACAAATTGACATATGTATGTAATCTATGTTGTGAGACAAAGGAGGATAAAAGAATAAACAGTTTACTACAGTTGTGATAAAAAGTTGTATACAAGACAATGATGCAATTTCTGTATCGGACTGACAAGTGGACCGAGGTACACTTGTAAGTCCTGGTGGGCTATTGTAATGTAATTAAATGTCGGAGATAAACTTTATCTCGTGCGAAAAGTACGATGCCCACAGTAGAGAGTTAAGGTAACTTCATTATGTTGCCATACAATGTGTTTAATTTATTTATTTATGAATATTTTCTTTTATGATAAATAATGGATTTGTTTGAGATGATAAATGTTGTATATTTATATGTATTTATTTATGTGTCTTCGGAGTGTATTAATATCAGAAGACCAAAGAATCTGGAATGCAGGAATGTCTGCAACTTCCGGGCACATGTTGGCTTGCACGCCACTTCTTTGTCGGTATTGGAGGGAGATGGACGTGTTTAAGTGACCAGTACAGTATAATGCATTTTTAGGGTATCAATGTTCGTAGTGAAAATATTGTAGTGACTAAACAAAAAGTACGAATAAATATTATTTTTAGCCGAAAGTAATTCGAATCCGGTAGTGTTTATTTCAAACAAGAAGAAAACCCAGACCATGCTTGTTAGAGTAATGATTTTGCAGACAAAACTTCGAAAACCCCTAGACAAACGAGACCTGCAGTGTGTAATCTTTCAGCAGCTACTAATAAATAAGCCTTGCTGAAATTGTGCTGGAACTACTCGTATTATTATCAATTACAAACACGTGGTGCGAATGTGGTCTTACCACAATATACCGCGTAAGATTCCACATCATTCAGTTATCAAGAAACGAGATAGGTAACAACCAGTGCAATATGGTGGCGTCGTCCGGGATTATTGAAAATGTTACCGAAACAAACTACCACCGAGATTGCGAAGAAAACTACAGAATTCGTACATCCTGGCTGAAAATGTTAATGGAAGTCGAATGCTGATACCTTCAAGACAAAGGAAGTCGAATGCTGATACCTTCAAGACAACGGGATGCAGTTACTGGAGCAAGAATAACGGCGCAATAAGTCACGAAAGAAGAAAAAAGTGTAAAGTGTTGGGCAACCAAAAAAGCAATATTCATATAAGTGTAGTGTTTCAGTGTTGTGAATTCCATCACGCACCAATCAACAAAGAAGACCTTATAAGAAAATAAGTAAACTGTGAGTAAAATAGTTTAGTATCCTTTAGAAAAGATAAATTTGTTGTGTTTTGTTTATTCCTGTGTAAAAAGATGACTATTGTAAAAGAGGAAAGTATTGACGACGGTGTCGCCAACGCTAGTACAGATGTAAATTTATCATACGAAACTGAATGCAACAGTAATAGTCCGAATCCTGTAGACAAAGTTGAAACTCATACGGAAAGACAGAATGAAGTTAAAGACATGCTATCAAAAATAATGAATTATATGGAGGGAAAATTTAAGGCAATTGATGACACTAACAGACAAAACGGACAGTGGTTAGGAAATATTAAAGACAGACTCGATGCTAATGAGATTCGTTTGGATCAAATGGAGCAAAACAACGCCGCTCAGTTAGACCAGACTCTTAAGCTCATGAGTGATAAATTTGAAAAGCAGTTCAAAGAATATGAAAAGAAAAATGACGATCACTTTCAAAAAGTAGAAGCAAAAATTTCCAGTTTGGGTCGTAATATGGTTAAGATCACGGGTAAGGTCAATTATGTCGGGAGAAAAGTTAAAAATGTAGATGCAAAAGTAAAAAATCTGAAAATTGAAGTTACTACAGGTAGAGAGAAAATCCATAATGCGTTTAAAGTTGTGCATTCAGATATCAAACATGTAGAAGAAACAGTATCTGATCGTATTTCTCTTGTAGACGATAAAATTGTTAAAGTAGAAAGCAAATTTGAACAAAAGATAGGAATTATTACTGAAAAAATAGATGTAAATAATCAGATAAACAAAAATGAAGTCAAGAGTTTAGAAAGTAGTATTAATGACATCACTAAGAAACTTGAAAGTGTTAGTAGCAATATGGTCACCAATAGTTTGCCGAACAATATTGGCACTTTGTGGTACAATATTCCAGTAAAAAACTTTTCAGATGAGAGCAGTATGCATCCGGTAGATTTCCTGCAGCATTGCAAAGATAACTTTTTTCCAAATATGTATGATAATTTGAAAATTAAATTTGTAAAAAGATTTCTAGAAGGTGAAGCATTGTCATGGACTAATCATTATTGTACTGAGGGAATGTCTTTTGCAGAGTTCGAGGAGAGGTTCTTAAGTAAATTCTGGTCAGAGACAGAACAGGCAAGAATAAAAAGCGAATTCTTGAATGGACCTGTTTATAAACATGAATTTGGTAGCATGAAGCAATTTTGCAGAAATCAGTTAAGGAAACTCACTCACCTAAGCAAACCTTTTGATGAACTCACTCAAATTGATGCACTCAAAAGGAGGCTACCATGTGAACTACAGTGGGAGCTAGCTTATGGTCCAGATGACACAATAGATCAGTTTTTGAAATATGTTGACAAACTAGACAGAATTATTGAGAAAACGGGTAAACCACCACACCATAGTCAAAACCATTTTCAAAAGACAGGGCATACAAATTGGGGAAACACACATGATAAAAAGGAACCACACAGTTTTGGAAGTAGTGATTCTCATCAGAGAAATCACCAGCACAACTTCAAGGGATCACAAGGACACAATTACCATTACAAGGGTCAATATGGAAATAGTCATAATCAATTTGGTAACAGGCACTTTGGAAATAAACCAAAGGAGTGGAATAGTCATAATGGTATGGGGAGAACTGAACAGGAGTTAAAAAACTGAATAGGGCTCCATTGGCGGTCCGCAAGGTAGGAGCTACTTATACACAAATGGAAAGGGCCAACCCAAACTGTCTAACTAAACAGAAAGATACCTGTGACATGATGAGTAATTATTTTAAAGAGAAGTGTTATCCCATTAATGTAGTATCTGTTACAAATAATATATGTCATACAAATAATATATGTCATACAAATAAATCAAAAACAAAAGGTAAGTTATTTAAAGACACTGATTGCTTAGAAAACTGTGAAGAACTAAACTTAGATTCATTCTATGAGTGGGCTGAGAGGAGCACCTTGCTGGAAAATAGTTGTTCAAATGATCAAAGTGTATTAGGAATTAGAGAACTTATGGAAGAGTCTGGTGGGCTAGGAATGAAAAGAGCACCTAGTAAGGATGATTTAAATGTGTATCTGCATACTGAAGGTAAGAGTGCAGAGGATAAAGATGATAAATTTTGTGATGTTGATTGGGAGGAAAAGGAGATTGAGGATAGTAGTGAAGATAGATGTTTTATTGGTGTAAGTGAGGAGTTGGAAGCTTTAGGGATTACTAATATAAAAGAGGATAGTAATGAAATTAGCGAGGTACACATGAACACACTTGACAATTTCAATGATAAGGATGCCATAATTTCAGCCAGTGAGTTATTTGATCTTAATACATGGAAGAAAAATGAGAAGGAATTGACAGCAGGTAATCTTAACAGCATTAGGGGAGTAGATGATGAAATGTCAGATAGTGAGCAATTTTTGTTTAATTTATGGATTAACAGTAGTGCCATTAAGGATGATGAAAATTTCAGAAAGGTAACACTTGATATATGTGAAACTTTGTATCCAGACTGGTGGCATAGAATTAAGTATCACATTGCACAAATGTTAAGAGAGAAATATAAAGGAGAGACACACAATAGCACAAATGAATGTAGTTGGATTAATGAAATATTCAGAAATAGTAATCAGGCCAAAGAAAATGCAATTAGGGTAATAACCGCATATAACTCTGGTAGTAATGATACAGGTAAGGATACTGGAAAGGGATATGGATTCAGTGAAATTGAAGATGACTTATTACATGAGAATATTAACAAAAAATTTGACCTTGATGTAAGCAGTCCGTTTATTGATGTGCAGATAGGATCATGGAAAGGAAAGTGTTTAGTAGACACAGGAAGTCAAGTATCTGGGATATCAGAATCATTAAGTAAAAAACTGAAAACTAATAAGGATTATGTCGAGTTACCTGTGGTAGGAATTAAAATAAGAGGTGCTACCGGGAAGCACAGTAAATCAATAAGGAGTCAGGCTTTTATTACTTTTGAAATTGAAGGAGTATCATGGTCACATGGGTGTCTTGTCATCCCTGATCTCACAGAGGATTTTATCCTAGGCATGTCTTGGATAACAAAAGTAAGTGCAGCATTTGATTGGGCAGGGCAGAAATTAATGATGACTCTACCAAGTGGTGAAGTCATCACTACGAAACTTCTTCAATCAAATTTGTTTTGTATAAGAAAGACTGTGAACAGTATTGAAGTTACAAAAGAAGGTAAGTACATTGAAAGCCATGTCACAGATTTTGATACAGACGAGATAGAGTTTGAAAAGTTGGTAAATGAAAAAGTAGCCGAAGCTAGAGAACTAACTGAGAACCAAAAACAAGATTTGAAATTATTTTTGTGGGAATATAGTGATGTATTTAGCAATATACCAGGTAAAGTAATTGGATACCAATGTACTTTACAGTTGAAGCCACATGAACCTTTCTTTACAAAACCATACAGTATTCCAATCTCAAAAAGGATAGCAGTGGAGAAAGAATTGCAAAAGATGGAAGTGTGCAAAATCATTGAGAGGAGTATAAGCCCTTATAATAATCCCTTAGTCACTGTAAATAAACCTAATGGACAAGTCAGACTAGTACTAGATTCCAGACAGTTAAACAAATGTTTATACAGAGAAACTGACCACCCAGAGAACATCGATGAGTTGTTATATAAATTTAAAAATATCCAAATTATGTCAAGCCTTGACCTAACTTCAGGTTTTCATCAAGTACCTCTTGCAATTAGTTCTAGAAAGTACACTGCTTTCTTATACAATGGGAGATGTTACCAGTATTGTGTAGTGCCTTTCGGATTAAACTCATCAGTCGCCGAATTTATAAGGGCACTAGACTATGTACTTGGCCAAGAAGTTGTGTCAGAATTAACAATTTATGTAGACGATATATTAGTTTCAAATCAAAGTTGGGAGGATCATTTGAAGTTATTGAAAAAGGTGTGTGAGAAACTCAGAAGAGGTGGTATGACATTAAAACTGGAAAAATGTAAATTTGGTGTGTCAGAACTCAAAATTTTTAGGTCATGTCATTACTAAGGAAGGGATAAGTGCAGATCCGGAGAAAATAAAATCTATCGTAAACTTTCCATCACCTAGAAACCGGAAACAATTAAAGTCTTTCTACGGACTCTGTGGATTCTATCGAAAATATGTAAATGGACAATGCCTTAATGTAACATGTTTAAGCAATTTACTTAGATAAAATACTCCATGGAATTGGTCTGAAGAGTGCCAGAAAGCATTTGATAAAATTAAGAATGAACTTTGTAAGAACAGTCTTTTACACAGACCAGATTTTAGTTTGCCATTTTGTCTTCACACTGACAGTAGTGATTATGGACTAGGAGCAGAACTATTTCAGGAGAAAATTGTGAATGAAGAAAATCTTCATTGTACAATTGCATTTGCCAGCAGAATGTTACTTAAACATGAGAGAACGTACACTGTCACAGAAAAAGAATTACTCACAGTACACTGGGCGTTTACAAAATTTAAAACATACCTGTTAGGACACAAGATAAAAGTCTATTCAGACCACAAAGCTTTAAGTTACTTGCAGGAGTGTAGACTATATCACAGTAGATTAACCAGGTGGGCAATGTTCATGCAACAGTTTGATTACGAAATTGTGTATATTAAGGGATCAGAAAATGTAGTAGCTGATGCTTTATCCAGGTTACCAGTAGGAGGAGATCAGGAAATGTTTGATCAAGAGGAAGAAAAGGAATTTAAAATAAGATACATGAAGGGAATCCAGGATGAAAAGCTCATAAAGACACTTTGCAATAACATCAGGAGGGGACAGAATAACGATCCTAATTGGAAATTGGTTAAGGACTGTTTAGGCAAAAGAGGGTATGATAAACTTGACAAGTACTATAAGGTTTTTAAGGGAACACTCTTTAGAAGAACAGATGTGGACTCTGACAATTGGAAGCTATGTTGGCCAGAGTGTGAGGCAGACAAATTAATAAAGTACACCCATGAGAGTTATGGTCACTGTGGAATACAGAAATGTGTAAAAAAGTTACAAGAAAATATCTACTTTTATAACATGGTAAAGAAGGTGAGGAACGAAATATCAACATGTGACAAATGTCAAAGAGTAAAAGTAAGCAACAGAACATGTCAGGGAGAAATGCAGAACATCATTCCAGACAAACCATTAGATTTAGTAGCTGTAGACTTTTATGGACTTTTACCTAAAAGCAAAGGTGGCCATTGTTTTATATTCGTCATGGTTGATGTATTTTCCAAACTAATTAAACTTTATTCTGTGCGAAAAGCTACAAGTAAAGAGATCATTGCAAAAATTGAGAGAGATTACTTCAAGAGTGTAGGGAAACCTAAAGCTATACTATCGGATAACGGTTCACAATTTGTTTCAAAAAACTGGAAAGCATTCATGGAAAAAACTAACACAAAACATATCTTGATATCCGTGTACAACCCATCTTCAAACCCAGCAGAAAGGTACATGAGAGAAATAGGGAGACTTTGTAGGACATATTGTAGTCACAAACATCCTAGTTGGTCCGACCATGTAAACAACTTCGAGGATATCATGAACAGCTTGCAGCATAGCTCTACTGGGTTTTCACCATATGAAATTATGTTTCACCTCAGACCAGCAAATCTTATTTCTGAATTAATAGACTTTCCACAATGTAGCTTAATATCAATGAAAGAACGTGAAGAGATTGTAAAGAAAACCATGAAGAAACTAGGTGAAGCTAGGAAAAACAGACATAATAGGAAAATAAAGGCTACCACATTCAGAGTAGGTGACCATGTCTTAGTGAAATCCCACGAATGATCAAAGTTGCTAACAGCGGAACTCGAGAAGTTCTTTGACATTTACATTGGGCCATTTGAGATTATTGAGAACCCCCATCCAAATGCGTACCGATTAGTATATCCCAAGTCGAGAAAGCTGTTTGGTCTTAGGAATGTTGTTTCTTTGAAGCCTTATATTGAGAAAAGAGCAAACTGAGCCTACAAACATGCCTTTATCTGGAAAGAATTTTACTGGAAGTTAAAAAAAAAAAAAAAATATTGCAGTCACCATACTATGCCGTGTAACACATCTCATGTCACGCGAAACGATGTTGTATCTAGACTGATTGTCACATAATTCTATTATAAGATTAGATTTCATGATTCCTATGTGTTTTTTTTTTAAGTAATTTTACAGTATTTAATGAATTGCAAAATGTGTAAACTTGATAAATAAGGGATTTTATTTTACTGATGATGCTAGGAGACAAGACATGTCACCCACCCTCACAGTTTGAGAATAGCAAATCTCATAAATTTTGAAATCTTGTGCATTCACTTAAATAGACCATAATGCGTAAAAAAATTGTATAGTTAATAGAATATATTTTCTTGTATATGCAAGTGTGCTTTTGTTTTACATCATGCTCACCATAACTGTTTTTATTCAGCTCTGTTTATAACCCCATAAAGATACTTTGTTGGCTTATTTTGCCTCTTACTTTTGATATCACATAATTTACAAGGCTCATGAGAGAATAGTGTTGTTGAATTGAAATACTTTTGGAAACTCACTGATGATATAGGAGTTAGTACTATGTTCTAATATGAGAAAATGTTTTAACTTTAGTGTTATTTTATAGTAAATTTCTGGGCTACAAATTGACATATGTATGTAATCTATGTTGTGAGACAAAGGAGGATAAAAGAATAAACAGTTTACTACAGTTGTGATAAAAAGTTGTATACAAGACAATGATGCAATTTCTGTATCGGACTGACAAGTGGACCGAGGTACACTTGTAAGTCCTGGTGGGCTATTGTAATGTAATTAAATGTCGGAGATAAACTTTATCTCGTGCGAAAAGTACGATGCCCACAGTAGAGAGTTAAGGTAACTTCATTATGTTGCCATACAATGTGTTTAATTTATTTATTTATGAATATTTTCTTTTATGATAAATAATGGATTTGTTTGAGATGATAAATGTTGTATATTTATATGTATTTATTTATGTGTCTTCGGAGTGTATTAATATCAGAAGACCAAAGAATCTGGAATGCAGGAATGTCTGCAACTTCCGGGCACATGTTGGCTTGCACGCCACTTCTTTGTCGGTATTGGAGGGAGATGGACGTGTTTAAGTGACCAGTACAGTATAATGCATTTTTAGGGTATCAATGTTCGTAGTGAAAATATTGTAGTGACTAAACAAAAAGTACGAATAAATATTATTTTTAGCCGAAAGTAATTCGAATCCGGTAGTGTTTATTTCAAACAAGAAGAAAACCCAGACCATGCTTGTTAGAGTAATGATTTTGCAGACAAAACTTCGAAAACCCCTAGACAAACGAGACCTGCAGTGTGTAATCTTTCAGCAGCTACTAATAAATAAGCCTTGCTGAAATTGTGCTGGAACTACTCGTATTATTATCAATTACAAACACGTGGTGCGAATGTGGTCTTACCACAATATACCGCGTAAGATTCCACATCATTCAGTTATCAAGAAACGAGATAGGTAACAACCAGTGCAATATGGTGGCGTCGTCCGGGATTATTGAAAATGTTACCGAAACAAACTACCACCGAGATTGCGAAGAAAACTACAGAATTCGTACATCCTGGCTGAAAATGTTAATGGAAGTCGAATGCTGATACCTTCAAGACAAAGGAAGTCGAATGCTGATACCTTCAAGACAACGGGATGCAGTTACTGGAGCAAGAATAACGGCGCAATAAGTCACGAAAGAAGAAAAAAGTGTAAAGTGTTGGGCAACCAAAAAAGCAATATTCATATAAGTGTAGTGTTTCAGTGTTGTGAATTCCATCACGCACCAATCAACAAAGAAGACCTTATAAGAAAATAAGTAAACTGTGAGTAAAATAGTTTAGTATCCTTTAGAAAAGATAAATTTGTTGTGTTTTGTTTATTCCTGTGTAAAAAGATGACTATTGTAAAAGAGGAAAGTATTGACGACGGTGTCGCCAACGCTAGTACAGATGTAAATTTATCATACGAAACTGAA
Organism: Schistocerca serialis cubense; assembly: GCF_023864345.2. Classification (NCBI taxonomy): domain Eukaryota; kingdom Metazoa; phylum Arthropoda; class Insecta; order Orthoptera; family Acrididae; genus Schistocerca; species Schistocerca serialis. The sequence continues at coordinate 1,595,712 of NC_064640.1, forward strand.
TGCAACAGTAATAGTCCGAATCCTGTAGACAAAGTTGAAACTCATACGGAAAGACAGAATGAAGTTAAAGACATGCTATCAAAAATAATGAATTATATGGAGGGAAAATTTAAGGCAATTGATGACACTAACAGACAAAACGGACAGTGGTTAGGAAATATTAAAGACAGACTCGATGCTAATGAGATTCGTTTGGATCAAATGGAGCAAAACAACGCCGCTCAGTTAGACCAGACTCTTAAGCTCATGAGTGATAAATTTGAAAAGCAGTTCAAAGAATATGAAAAGAAAAATGACGATCACTTTCAAAAAGTAGAAGCAAAAATTTCCAGTTTGGGTCGTAATATGGTTAAGATCACGGGTAAGGTCAATTATGTCGGGAGAAAAGTTAAAAATGTAGATGCAAAAGTAAAAAATCTGAAAATTGAAGTTACTACAGGTAGAGAGAAAATCCATAATGCGTTTAAAGTTGTGCATTCAGATATCAAACATGTAGAAGAAACAGTATCTGATCGTATTTCTCTTGTAGACGATAAAATTGTTAAAGTAGAAAGCAAATTTGAACAAAAGATAGGAATTATTACTGAAAAAATAGATGTAAATAATCAGATAAACAAAAATGAAGTCAAGAGTTTAGAAAGTAGTATTAATGACATCACTAAGAAACTTGAAAGTGTTAGTAGCAATATGGTCACCAATAGTTTGCCGAACAATATTGGCACTTTGTGGTACAATATTCCAGTAAAAAACTTTTCAGATGAGAGCAGTATGCATCCGGTAGATTTCCTGCAGCATTGCAAAGATAACTTTTTTCCAAATATGTATGATAATTTGAAAATTAAATTTGTAAAAAGATTTCTAGAAGGTGAAGCATTGTCATGGACTAATCATTATTGTACTGAGGGAATGTCTTTTGCAGAGTTCGAGGAGAGGTTCTTAAGTAAATTCTGGTCAGAGACAGAACAGGCAAGAATAAAAAGCGAATTCTTGAATGGACCTGTTTATAAACATGAATTTGGTAGCATGAAGCAATTTTGCAGAAATCAGTTAAGGAAACTCACTCACCTAAGCAAACCTTTTGATGAACTCACTCAAATTGATGCACTCAAAAGGAGGCTACCATGTGAACTACAGTGGGAGCTAGCTTATGGTCCAGATGACACAATAGATCAGTTTTTGAAATATGTTGACAAACTAGACAGAATTATTGAGAAAACGGGTAAACCACCACACCATAGTCAAAACCATTTTCAAAAGACAGGGCATACAAATTGGGGAAACACACATGATAAAAAGGAACCACACAGTTTTGGAAGTAGTGATTCTCATCAGAGAAATCACCAGCACAACTTCAAGGGATCACAAGGACACAATTACCATTACAAGGGTCAATATGGAAATAGTCATAATCAATTTGGTAACAGGCACTTTGGAAATAAACCAAAGGAGTGGAATAGTCATAATGGTATGGGGAGAACTGAACAGGAGTTAAAAAACTGAATAGGGCTCCATTGGCGGTCCGCAAGGTAGGAGCTACTTATACACAAATGGAAAGGGCCAACCCAAACTGTCTAACTAAACAGAAAGATACCTGTGACATAATGAGTAATTATTTTAAAGAGAAGTGTTATCCCATTAATGTAGTATCTGTTACAAATAATATATGTCATACAAATAATATATGTCATACAAATAAATCAAAAACAAAAGGTAAGTTATTTAAAGACACTGATTGCTTAGAAAACTGTGAAGAACTAAACTTAGATTCATTCTATGAGTGGGCTGAGAGGAGCACCTTGCTGGAAAATAGTTGTTCAAATGATCAAAGTGTATTAGGAATTAGAGAACTTATGGAAGAGTCTGGTGGGCTAGGAATGAAAAGAGCACCTAGTAAGGATGATTTAAATGTGTATCTGCATACTGAAGGTAAGAGTGCAGAGGATAAAGATGATAAATTTTGTGATGTTGATTGGGAGGAAAAGGAGATTGAGGATAGTAGTGAAGATAGATGTTTTATTGGTGTAAGTGAGGAGTTGGAAGCTTTAGGGATTACTAATATAAAAGAGGATAGTAATGAAATTAGCGAGGTACACATGAACACACTTGACAATTTCAATGATAAGGATGCCATAATTTCAGCCAGTGAGTTATTTGATCTTAATACATGGAAGAAAAATGAGAAGGAATTGACAGCAGGTAATCTTAACAGCATTAGGGGAGTAGATGATGAAATGTCAGATAGTGAGCAATTTTTGTTTAATTTATGGATTAACAGTAGTGCCATTAAGGATGATGAAAATTTCAGAAAGGTAACACTTGATATATGTGAAACTTTGTATCCAGACTGGTGGCATAGAATTAAGTATCACATTGCACAAATGTTAAGAGAGAAATATAAAGGAGAGACACACAATAGCACAAATGAATGTAGTTGGATTAATGAAATATTCAGAAATAGTAATCAGGCCAAAGAAAATGCAATTAGGGTAATAACCGCATATAACTCTGGTAGTAATGATACAGGTAAGGATACTGGAAAGGGATATGGATTCAGTGAAATTGAAGATGACTTATTACATGAGAATATTAACAAAAAATTTGACCTTGATGTAAGCAGTCCGTTTATTGATGTGCAGATAGGATCATGGAAAGGAAAGTGTTTAGTAGACACAGGAAGTCAAGTATCTGGGATATCAGAATCATTAAGTAAAAAACTGAAAACTAATAAGGATTATGTCGAGTTACCTGTGGTAGGAATTAAAATAAGAGGTGCTACCGGGAAGCACAGTAAATCAATAAGGAGTCAGGCTTTTATTACTTTTGAAATTGAAGGAGTATCATGGTCACATGGGTGTCTTGTCATCCCTGATCTCACAGAGGATTTTATCCTAGGCATGTCTTGGATAACAAAAGTAAGTGCAGCATTTGATTGGGCAGGGCAGAAATTAATGATGACTCTACCAAGTGGTGAAGTCATCACTACGAAACTTCTTCAATCAAATTTGTTTTGTATAAGAAAGACTGTGAACAGTATTGAAGTTACAAAAGAAGGTAAGTACATTGAAAGCCATGTCACAGATTTTGATACAGACGAGATAGAGTTTGAAAAGTTGGTAAATGAAAAAGTAGCCGAAGCTAGAGAACTAACTGAGAACCAAAAACAAGATTTGAAATTATTTTTGTGGGAATATAGTGATGTATTTAGCAATATACCAGGTAAAGTAATTGGATACCAATGTACTTTACAGTTGAAGCCACATGAACCTTTCTTTACAAAACCATACAGTATTCCAATCTCAAAAAGGATAGCAGTGGAGAAAGAATTGCAAAAGATGGAAGTGTGCAAAATCATTGAGAGGAGTATAAGCCCTTATAATAATCCCTTAGTCACTGTAAATAAACCTAATGGACAAGTCAGACTAGTACTAGATTCCAGACAGTTAAACAAATGTTTATACAGAGAAACTGACCACCCAGAGAACATCGATGAGTTGTTATATAAATTTAAAAATATCCAAATTATGTCAAGCCTTGACCTAACTTCAGGTTTTCATCAAGTACCTCTTGCAATTAGTTCTAGAAAGTACACTGCTTTCTTATACAATGGGAGATGTTACCAGTATTGTGTAGCGCCTTTCGGATTAAACTCATCAGTCGCCGAATTTATAAGGGCACTAGACTATGTACTTGGCCAAGAAGTTGTGTCAGAATTAACAATTTATGTAGACGATATATTAGTTTCAAATCAAAGTTGGGAGGATCATTTGAAGTTATTGAAAAAGGTGTGTGAGAAACTCAGAAGAGGTGGTATGACATTAAAACTGGAAAAATGTAAATTTGGTGTGTCAGAACTCAAAATTTTTAGGTCATGTCATTACTAAGGAAGGGATAAGTGCAGATCCGGAGAAAATAAAATCTATCGTAAACTTTCCATCACCTAGAAACCGGAAACAATTAAAGTCTTTCTACGGACTCTGTGGATTCTATCGAAAATATGTAAATGGACAATGCCTTAATGTAACATGTTTAAGCAATTTACTTAGATAAAATACTCCATGGAATTGGTCTGAAGAGTGCCAGAAAGCATTTGATAAAATTAAGAATGAACTTTGTAAGAACAGTCTTTTACACAGACCAGATTTTAGTTTGCCATTTTGTCTTCACACTGACAGTAGTGATTATGGACTAGGAGCAGAACTATTTCAGGAGAAAATTGTGAATGAAGAAAATCTTCATTGTACAATTGCATTTGCCAGCAGAATGTTACTTAAACATGAGAGAACGTACACTGTCACAGAAAAAGAATTACTCACAGTACACTGGGCGTTTACAAAATTTAAAACATACCTGTTAGGACACAAGATAAAAGTCTATTCAGACCACAAAGCTTTAAGTTACTTGCAGGAGTGTAGACTATATCACAGTAGATTAACCAGGTGGGCAATGTTCATGCAACAGTTTGATTACGAAATTGTGTATATTAAGGGATCAGAAAATGTAGTAGCTGATGCTTTATCCAGGTTACCAGTAGGAGGAGATCAGGAAATGTTTGATCAAGAGGAAGAAAAGGAATTTAAAATAAGATACATGAAGGGAATCCAGGATGAAAAGCTCATAAAGACACTTTGCAATAACATCAGGAGGGGACAGAATAACGATCCTAATTGGAAATTGGTTAAGGACTGTTTAGGCAAAAGAGGGTATGATAAACTTGACAAGTACTATAAGGTTTTTAAGGGAACACTCTTTAGAAGAACAGATGTGGACTCTGACAATTGGAAGCTATGTTGGCCAGAGTGTGAGGCAGACAAATTAATAAAGTACACCCATGAGAGTTATGGTCACTGTGGAATACAGAAATGTGTAAAAAAGTTACAAGAAAATATCTACTTTTATAACATGGTAAAGGTGAGGAACGAAATATCAACATGTGACAAATGTCAAAGAGTAAAAGTAAGCAACAGAACATGTCAGGGAGAAATGCAGAACATCATTCCAGACAAACCATTAGATTTAGTAGCTGTAGACTTTTATGGACTTTTACCTAAAAGCAAAGGTGGCCATTGTTTTATATTCGTCATGGTTGATGTATTTTCCAAACTAATTAAACTTTATTCTGTGCGAAAAGCTACAAGTAAAGAGATCATTGCAAAAATTGAGAGAGATTACTTCAAGAGTGTAGGGAAACCTAAAGCTATACTATCGGATAACGGTTCACAATTTGTTTCAAAAAACTGGAAAGCATTCATGGAAAAAACTAACACAAAACATATCTTGATATCCGTGTACAACCCATCTTCAAACCCAGCAGAAAGGTACATGAGAGAAATAGGGAGACTTTGTAGGACATATTGTAGTCACAAACATCCTAGTTGGTCCGACCATGTAAACAACTTCGAGGATATCATGAACAGCTTGCAGCATAGCTCTACTGGGTTTTCACCATATGAAATTATGTTTCACCTCAGACCAGCAAATCTTATTTCTGAATTAATAGACTTTCCACAATGTAGCTTAATATCAATGAAAGAACGTGAAGAGATTGTAAAGAAAACCATGAAGAAACTAGGTGAAGCTAGGAAAAACAGACATAATAGGAAAATAAAGGCTACCACATTCAGAGTAGGTGACCATGTCTTAGTGAAATCCCACGAATGATCAAAGTTGCTAACAGCGGAACTCGAGAAGTTCTTTGACATTTACATTGGGCCATTTGAGATTATTGAGAACCCCCATCCAAATGCGTACCGATTAGTATATCCCAAGTCGAGAAAGCTGTTTGGTCTTAGGAATGTTGTTTCTTTGAAGCCTTATATTGAGAAAAGAGCAAACTGAGCCTACAAACATGCCTTTATCTGGAAAGAATTTTACTGGAAGTTAAAAAAAAAAAAAAAATATTGCAGTCACCATACTATGCCGTGTAACACATCTCATGTCACGCGAAACGATGTTGTATCTAGACTGATTGTCACATAATTCTATTATAAGATTAGATTTCATGATTCCTATGTGTTTTTTTTTAAGTAATTTTACAGTATTTAATGAATTGCAAAATGTGTAAACTTGATAAATAAGGGATTTTATTTTACTGATGATGCTAGGAGACAAGACATGTCACCCACCCTCACAGTTTGAGAATAGCAAATCTCATAAATTTTGAAATCTTGTGCATTCACTTAAATAGACCATAATGCGTAAAAAAATTGTATAGTTAATAGAATATATTTTCTTGTATATGCAAGTGTGCTTTTGTTTTACATCATGCTCACCATAACTGTTTTTATTCAGCTCTGTTTATAACCCCATAAAGATACTTTGTTGGCTTATTTTGCCTCTTACTTTTGATATCACATAATTTACAAGGCTCATGAGAGAATAGTGTTGTTGAATTGAAATACTTTTGGAAACTCACTGATGATATAGGAGTTAGTACTATGTTCTAATATGAGAAAATGTTTTAACTTTAGTGTTATTTTATAGTAAATTTCTGGGCTACAAATTGACATATGTATGTAATCTATGTTGTGAGACAAAGGAGGATAAAAGAATAAACAGTTTACTACAGTTGTGATAAAAAGTTGTATACAAGACAATGATGCAATTTCTGTATCGGACTGACAAGTGGACCGAGGTACACTTGTAAGTCCTGGTGGGCTATTGTAATGTAATTAAATGTCGGAGATAAACTTTATCTCGTGCGAAAAGTACGATGCCCACAGTAGAGAGTTAAGGTAACTTCATTATGTTGCCATACAATGTGTTTAATTTATTTATTTATGAATATTTTCTTTTATGATAAATAATGGATTTGTTTGAGATGATAAATGTTGTATATTTATATGTATTTATTTATGTGTCTTCGGAGTGTATTAATATCAGAAGACCAAAGAATCTGGAATGCAGGAATGTCTGCAACTTCCGGGCACATGTTGGCTTGCACGCCACTTCTTTGTCGGTATTGGAGGGAGATGGACGTGTTTAAGTGACCAGTACAGTATAATGCATTTTTAGGGTATCAATGTTCGTAGTGAAAATATTGTAGTGACTAAACAAAAAGTACGAATAAATATTATTTTTAGCCGAAAGTAATTCGAATCCGGTAGTGTTTATTTCAAACAAGAAGAAAACCCAGACCATGCTTGTTAGAGTAATGATTTTGCAGACAAAACTTCGAAAACCCCTAGACAAACGAGACCTGCAGTGTGTAATCTTTCAGCAGCTACTAATAAATAAGCCTTGCTGAAATTGTGCTGGAACTACTCGTATTATTATCAATTACAAACACGTGGTGCGAATGTGGTCTTACCACAATATACCGCGTAAGATTCCACATCATTCAGTTATCAAGAAACGAGATAGGTAACAACCAGTACACACTGCAGCTGGGCAGCTGAAGATAGTGATGCTACGCATTTACTGACTGTCATTATGTAAGTATGTGTTCAAGGCATTAAGCATTCTAATAGCACCTTCACGTTATATACATTTACTAACGTGGCTTGACATAAATAAACCATCACAATTTCAAAAGAATAGAAATTTATTCTACTCATTCATCATAGTCTGTACATCACACCAAGAAGGTGAACAAGAACAGAAATTTCTTCTACTCTACCACCAAGAAGGTGAACCTACAGGGAGCAATTGAAGGTAAACAGTAACAAAAGACAACCAAACATTCCTTAAGCTGTACACTATATTAACAAGAAACTATCACAATACTGCTTAATGCTAGTTGTGTTTATGCCAGTTATATGTGTTCTAGTGAATTACAAAGAAAGGTGCTGCTGCTACTTTAGTTATATTAGGTAGCTGCAGGATGTCTTATAAAAAACTTAATATTTACTTCATTAATCAAGTATTTTTTCAAAGAAAACAGTAACCTAAATATGTAATTACATAGGACAGTTTACAACACACTACCTGCCACAAATCCTTGTACTAAGATAATCAATGGAAGGAGTCACCAATGAGATATGTTTTAAATTTTCCTTTGAATTTGCTGAGACAACTAATTACTTGTTGTATGTTAGATGGGAGCTTCTCAAATATCTTCATACCATAGTACATAACTTTCTTAAATCCTAGTTAAGGATGGAAAGTTTACAGAAAAGTTATATTTCTGTCTTGTATTTATAGAGCAGATCAAATTTCAGCTTGAACTGACTTTTTCACAACCACACTACGCCTTGATTAATATAACTCTGTGATAGTGGCAGTGGCTAAGAGTCAACAACTGCCGTTCTTTCTTGACACCTATGTGTCCGCTATAATGACTGAGTTTTTAGGCACTGCACAGTTTTCTCAGCTGCAGTACAATGCACAGGAAGGTGAGAGGCAACTGTTGCCCTTTCCACCATCCCCACTGATGTACTTCCCACTGCTGCTGACAATGACAACAATAAAAGTAATCCGAATGTATGTTTTGCTCTATTTGCATTGCATGTGCAGTTCTTCCTTAAGTATGTGGAATGATGTATATAACGAACGACCCTGCACCCACATAGCTGTCTGTCAACCAAGAGGTTCTTTTAATCAAAATTTAGAAGAAAACATAATAATTGTTTATCACTAAGTCTGCTAAAGGTTCACAAAAGTGATCGACAATAGCCACAAAAGTTTTCTATTATTGTTCCACTAATATAATCTGAGAGGCGCTTAAAAAAAAAAAAAAAAAAAAAAAACAACTTTCCAGAAATTACTGTCAGCCACGTTTTGTATTATTTTTTAATCTTTATTTACCAAGACGAGTTTTGAATCACTATCATCAGGTGGTACATACTTATTGCATGTTTGCAGCTTTGTTGGAGTTGCGCAGCTGTGGCCAGGTGTGAACTGTACATAGTTCTAACCACATTCGGCGCCTATATGTTTCGTTCTCTTGCCATAACTACATGAGACACAAGAATGCTGCAGATATGCAATAAATATGTACCATCTGATGATAAATCATTTGTTAATTTAAAACCAGTCATGGTAAATAGAAACTGAAGAACAAAACCAAAGGCAACTGGCTGCTGTAAACCCTTACAAAAATTTAAATCTGAACTGAAATTGCTTCTTCTGGCAACTTCTGCTCTAAAAATGGATATTTAACAGAAACCTTGTGGTATAAAAAAGACTACAATGATTGCTTGTGCTATTTAGAAGTAGATGTAAACATTCTGTAACAGTAACATGAACAGTGAATGAGACCAATATGTTCATTATCATTACTTTTCAGCCAAAAAGCTAGCTGGTAACCTGCAAATAGCCAGTATGTAGCCATAAACAAAGACACAGAGTGTAAATCCAAAGTAATCTACACCATTTTGATAGAAACAGACCAATGGTCCTTGGAACACAGCATTACTTGTAACTAATCAAAACACACACAAACTATATCCGAAGAATAAAATCAGTTTATATACAGTGATCTACTTCTCAATGATAAATGATAGATTGGTGTAAAGTCATGACTCCACCTGCCTGTTTTGACCAGTAATGCCATCAACATGGTGTACACTATTTCAAATACATACAATATGGTGACCACGACATCACTCACTACACCTGCGAACAAACATAAATAGCATGTGAAGTATTTAATTCCAGCAATAGAATGAAACTAACACAACCAAATGAAGAGGACAAACTAAATAAACAACAGTAAGGATAATGACATCACTGCAAAACAAATATTCACCCAAAAATCACGCACACAAAACCCCCAAAACTTAACAAAAAAAATTACAAAAATGAAAACTACTGGTGTTGTAAATTTCACGTGACCTATATATCTCAAATGAAGACCTCAATACCAGTAACCCGTACAGAACTCAAAAACGCAACACAATTTTCACTTGAGCTACACAGCTCCAACACAGCCCTCGATACCAGAAACCGACCACTCTACAACATGGTGTTGCAAATTTCACTTCACCCAGAAAGCTCTAGCAAAGCCCTAGCTCCAACACTTCCACTTACTCTATCTAAACCATAGTTTTCAGTACAGCAAACCAAACCATGTTCACATGACTAATACCAGAAATGTATCCTAAACAACGATGGCACATCAGTACCCATGATACCTACCAATAACACAAATTCTTTCAATACCAACATGAAACATTCAATTCATGTCAAACTACTCACTAACAAACATGCAGCCCAACACAGAGCCACCAAATACTACAACACACAATCTACATACACAAAGACTCAAAAACATCAAGGATCACCATGACATTACGGGTCAAAGCAGAAGGGTGTAGTATCAGCACCTGACCTCGTGTGAATAACCTCACATTAGCCTCAGGTAGGAAATAGCAATGAGGCAATGATTGCCACTTGGCAAGAAAACAGGACTAAATTAACTAAATTACAGTTGGAGCATTTGTTCAGAGTTTGCATGTTTCTGGTACAACCCAAAAAGGCCAATAGTGCCTGCTTTGCACTTAAGTGATCTTTCTCACTGTACTGGCCCACAAACTCAATACTTTTATTTAATCTGTCCTACAGCATTTTCTTTCTAAGCAGCGCAGCTAAGATCTAAAAATTGTCCATTCTACCATTGAAATTCTAATACTTACATCCTAAACCATTTACTTGCTAATGGTCCTTACGATTATTAATTAAGAGTGAATTTACTAGACACGGTTCGATTTACGAATTTTCTGAATGTCTGGCGAGACATTCATATGAACCCTTACCTGCTATTTCAGCATCTTATTTTGCAAATGCAAATTTCTCACAGTATCTCCAGTTTTGCTGCATTTCTCTTCCTGTTTTCAGCGAGTTTCATCGCTATATACTTCAGTGGCTAAAAATAAAGTCCAACAACTCCATTAATTAACATCTCAACAGGTTTATACGAGAGTTGCCTTTGAAGAAGCCTTCCAACAGCCACTACAACAGTACTAAGTTGCATAAACACAGCTACGAAACTAAATCTGCCGTTTATAAAGTTCACGTGTACTGCAACACTACATGTGCAACTGGAGTACATACAGGACTAAATATGTCATATACATTTATATTCTATGGGAAAATACGATATTCTAACCACAATCATTTTAACCGATCAGCTTGTTTGCATCCCAGTGCATGCCAGGGAGTGGAAGAAATCACTATTCTTTTGAAATTGTAATTGTTTCTTTATGTCATGCCATATTAGTAAATGTATATATTGTGAAGATGCTGTGAGAATGCTTAATGCCTTGAAGATGCACCCACAAAATGACAGTTGTTAAATACTAGCATCTATCTCCGGCGTGTCACTTACAGTTTGATGCAATATGTGATCAGATTAGCTGGATATGTGCTTCAGCTTTTACAACTTAATATTTGTTCAGATGTAGAAGATTTTACTCATAAGTACCTCACTGGATGTTGAGTTGTATCTAATTGGTGACAGTGTGATGTACTCTACATACAAAATTCATGTTACTAATGAGTACGTATTTTATACTTTTCGAATTTGTCATGTAGTGATGATATTCTACTTATGTTTGCTCTTTTCTATACTGCCAGTTTCTATCAAAAAGTATTTGATAATTCATTCAGTATAACTTTGATTTCTTTTCAGAAACACGTCACAAATCCATTACCACACCAAAACTACAGGATCGTACAACCAAACGTTCTCTGCCACCACCCTATATTTTTTGGGACAGTTACTAAGGATAGGCTGTGGTGTATACCAAAGATCATTATTTTATATTTTACCATCTGTGCCAAATTAATGTGTCTTTTAATATATTAATCTTATGTACAAATTGTAAATAACCTTTCGCTCCCTGTATTTTACACCTGGCACCTTCAGAATTTGAAAGAGATTATTCCACTCAACATTATCAAAAGCTTTCTCTAAGTCTACAAATGCTAGGAATGTAGGTTTGCCTTTCCTTAATCTTTCTTCTAAGATAAGTCGTAAGGTCAGTGTTGCCCCACGGGTTCCAATATTTCTACGGAATCCAAATTGATCTTCCCCGAGTTCAGCTTTTACCGGTTTTTCCATTTGTCTGTAAAGAATCCATGTTAGTATTTTGCAGCTGTGACTTATTAAACTGATAGTTTGGTAATTTTCACATCTGTCAACACCTTCTTTCTTTGGGATTGGAATTATCATATTTTTTTTGAAGTCTGAGGGCATTTCGCCTGCCCCATACATCTTGCTCACCAGATGGTAGAGTATTGTCACGACTGGCTCTCCCAAGGCCATCAGTAGTTCTAATGGAATGTTGTCTACTCCCGGGGCCTTGTTTCGACTCAGGTCTTTCAGTGCTCTGTCAAACTCTTCACACAGTATCTTATCTCCCATTTCATCTTCATCTACATCCTCTTCCATTTCCATAATATTGTCCTCAAGTACATTGCCCTTGTATAAATCCTCTATATACTCCTTCCACCTTTCTGCCTTCCCTTCTTTGCTTAGAACTGGGTTGCCATCTGAGCTCTTGATATTCATACAAGTGGTTCTCTTCTCTCCAAAGGTCTCTTTAATTTTCCTGTAGGCAGTATCTATCTTACCCCTAGTGAGACAAGCCTCTACATCCTTACACTTGTCCTCTAGCCATCCCTGCTTAGCCATTTTGCACTTCCCTGTCGATCTCATTTTTGAGATATTTGTATCCCTTTTTGCCTGCTTCATTTACTGCATTTTTATATTTTCTCCTTTCATCAATTAAATTCAATATTTCTTCTGTTACCCAAGGATTTCTGTTACCCCTCGTCTTTTTACCTACTTGATCCTCTGCTGCCTTCACTACTTCATCCCTCAGAGCTACCCATTCTTCTTCTACTGTATTTCTTTCCCCCATTCCTGTCAATTGTTCCCTTATGCTTTCCCTGAAACTCTGTACAACCTCTGGTTCTTTCAGTTTATCCAAGTCCCATCTCCTTAAATTCCCGCCTTTTTGCAGTTTCTTCAGTTTCAATCTGCAGTTCATAACCAATAGATTGTGGTCAGAATACACATCTGCCCCTGGAAATGTCTTACAATTTAAAACCTGGTTCCTAAATCTCTGTCTTACCATTATATAATCTATCTGATACCTTTTAGTATCTCCGGGATTCTTCCATGTATGCAACCTTCTTTCATGATTCTTGAACCAAGTGTTAGCTATGATTAAGTTATGCTCTGTGCAAAATTCTAACAGAGGGCCTCCTCTTTCATTTCTTAGCCCCAATCCATATTCACCTACTGTTTCCTTCTCTCCCTTTTCCTACTGTCGAATTCCAGTCACCCATGACTATTAAATTTTCATCTCCCTTCATTACCTGAATAATTTCTTTTATCTCATCATACATTTCTTCAATTTCTTCGTCATCTGCAGAGCTAGTTGGCATATAAACTTGTACTACTGTAGTAGGCATGGGCTTCGTGTCTATCTTGGCCACTATAATACGTTCACTATGCTGTTTGTAGTAGCTTACCCGCACTCCTATTTTTTTATTCATTATTAAACCTACTCCTGCATTACCCCAATTTGATTTTGTATTTACAACCCAGTATTCACCTGACCAGAAGTCTTGTTCCTCCTGCCACCGAACTTCACTAATTCCCACTATATCTAACTGTAACCTATCCATTTCCCTTTTTAAATTTTCTAACCTACCTGCCCGATTAAGGGATCTGACATTCCACGCTCTGATCCGTAGAATGCCAGTTTTCTTTCTCCTGATAACAAAGTCCTCTTGAGTAGTCCCCACCCGGAGATACGAATGGGGGACTATTTTACCTCCGGAATATTTTACCCAAGAGGACGCCATCATCATTTAACCATACAGTAAAGCTGCATGCCCTCGGGAAAAATTACGGCTTTAGTTTCCTCTAGCTTTCAGCCGTTCGCAGTCCCAGCACAGCAAGGCCGTTTTGGTTATTGTTATAAGGCCAGATCAGTCAATCATCCAGACTGGGAGATGAAGGAGCTTGCACGGTATAGATTAGCATGGAGAGCTGGTTTGATACCAGTCTCAGGACTGAAGACCACAACAACAACAACAACGAATGATCTGTAGTGTAACCAGAGGATCAGGTTCGGGTGGCTAGGTGACAGTTTGGTTACTTGTGGCCAAGCTGAATGTGAAAGCAGTGTGTTAAGAGTAAAGTATTGTCCTGAGCTGGATGCTCGGGTAAGTTACACCAAACAACACCTTATTATCAGAAGTTCATTTATTCACCTTTTTAGGCAAGCAAGGCTTACAAAGAACTGGTTGGCAAACTGCACAAAGATAATGTTTAGCTTAGATCAAAGACGATACTCAGATCGATACTGGTGTCGACCTTATCGGCACCACATAGCCCCCCCCCCCCCTCCAGTACGGAGTACTCTTGAGAGGCCGGGGGGGGGGGGGGGGTGACTGTGGCGTTGGCAGGGGTGGTCCCGGACCACGGTCAGCTCAACAGCATCGTCGGGGAGCTGTGTGGGTAGGTGTCATGACAGAAGGTCCAGCCACTGAACCTGGAAGTCGAAGATCGCCGGGCATCGTACTGGGTGTGCTGGTCGAGCGGCGACAGGTACACTGGTGGTTTGCGGGAGGAACGGAGAGATGATGACGATGTCTCCGGTGGGCGTGGCAAACACATTAAGCATGTCTGGTTTGACGTTGGGCAAGGGTGGAACACATTTCACCAGGTGGCATGGAATGGCAGAGGTTGTGTCATGAGCACCGGATGAAGGGAAACACAGGACTAACGGTGTATCATAATGTAGTATTATAGAGATGTTGTGGATTATGTCCGGGGGAACTGGCACAAACAGCTCGAGCGAGGGCACTTTCAAGATGTGAGGGTGTGAGAAACCTCGACAGGGTGAGGCAGGCAACAGTGGAGAGGTCGAAGGGACCGGTGAAGGGCCCGGCAGTGAGGGCATGATCGTAGGTAAGCTCGACGTGGGGAGCATGTGGTCACTCGACGGAGTGCGTGAGACCGGAGTAGGGGGCGAGGTCGGAGGAGAACTCGACAATTGGAGCTGGAAGTCACTCGTTCAAGTGTGTAAGTCCGACCTGGAGAGAGTGGTCGGAGGGTCGTGAGCCACGACAGTGAGTGGCGTGGTCGTGGCCTGAAGGGGGGTAGAAGAAGGTTCGGCATGAGCAGGTTTAAGTCTGTCGATAGAGAATGTGACAGCTGAATCTTTCATCTGGATGTCATAGGTGTTGGCTGAGCGCCGGAGAATTCGGTACAGGCCGGTATATGGCTGTTGGAGGGGAGCACCGACAGTGTCATCTCAGAGCATGACGTATTCGAAATTGTCCAGAGATTTCGGGACGTGAACCTTAGGGCGGGAGTGGCTGGCAGGCAGAGGGAAATGGAGGTTGATGAAGTGGTGTCTGATGCAGTCAATGAAGGAAGGTAAGTCAGACTGAAGGAGAGAAGCAGAAGGGCTCACAAGTTCGCCAGGGAGGACAATGTTCTGGCCCCAAAAGAACTCTGCTATTGTGCCCTTGAGGTCTTCCTTATAGATCGCACGAATGCCGAGTAGCACAAGGGGAAGGGCCTCCACCCATAGAGAGTCGTGGTATCGAAGAGTCGCCTTAAAAGTGCGGTGCCAGCGCTCGACTAGCACGTTACTTTGTGGGTGATATGCTGTGGTATGGATGCGCCAGATACCGCAGATGTTACAAATCTCGTTGAACAGGGCTGACTCAAATTGTCTGCCCTGGTCAGTCGTGATGATAGCTGGACATCCGAAACGCGATACCCATGACTCGACGAAAGCTCGAGCAACAGTTTCTGCCGTAATACTGGGGAGGGGGACAGCCTCGATCCAGCGAATTGTTCGGTCGATAGATGAGAGGACATAATGAAAGCCTTAGAGGGAGGGAGAGGGCCGACATAGTCAATATGAATACACTGGAAACACCCAGGAGGGATCGAAAAGGTTCTGAGGGGATGGTGAAGTGTGCTTGTGTACTTTGCAGCGTTGGCACGTGATGCAGGAGAGTCCCCATTGCTGGCAGTCCTTGTTGACATTTCTTCACACAAAGCACTCCGCAACGAGGCAGGTGGACGCACGAACACTGGTGTGGGATAAATTATGCAGTGCGTAGAAGACAGATCTATGGAGCGTTGTTGGAATGAGGGGGCGTAACGTGCCCGTACTGTCATCACACCAGATCTCAGCAGAAGAGGCAGGGAAGGTGGTGCGGATGAAGTGTAGTGAAGAGGTAGAGTCTGGAATCAGGTCTTGTGCGTCCTCATCAGTGGGTTGGAGGTTAGGCAGTTCAGAGAGGTCTAACAGCAAATGGACGGCGTCGACTCGTGAAAGGAAATCAGCAACTATATTGTCAGCACCCTTTATGTGTCTGACATCGGTGGTGAACTGAGATATGAAGTCCGTGTATCTGAAGGGGCGAGGAGGCGGATCCGCTGGCGGGTTTGTAATGGCCGCAGCCAGGGGTTTGTGGTCAGTTAAAACATAGAAAGGGTGTCCCTCAATATCAGTCTTGAAATGCTTGATCGCTTCATAGACCACGAGCACCTCCCTGTTAAACGCGGAATTTTCCGTTGCGTTGGTGAGCTTGCTCGAGAAGAACTGCAGAGGCGAAGCCTGGCTGTCGATTGTCTGACTAAGGACATCGCCGATGGCAGTATCACTTGTGTCTGTGGTGATGAAAAGCTGTGCATTGGGATGAGGATGCATGATGGTGCAGGCCTCAGCAAGAAGACTTTTGAGGGAAGTGAAAGAGTCAGTCATAGCAGGGGTCCATGGAACAGTCCGAGATCCAAATGTGTGGGTGCCTGCCAAGGCATCTGTCGGTGGAGCCTGAATCTCCGCAGCCCGAGGTAGATGTTGGCAATAATAATTAAGCATCCCCAGAAAGCGCCGGAGCTCTTTGAATGACGCAGGTCTGGGTAGGTTTAGTGTTGTTTGTACCTTCTCAGGGGGTGGTGAAATGCTGTCAGCAGAAACCCGAAAACCAAGAAAAGTGACAGCAGGTTGATGTAGCTGCAATTTGTCCTGGTTGGTCTCGATGCCTGCTGCCGTGAGTGTTCATAACAGTTTGCACGTGCTGCATGTTGTCCTCGATAGAGGAGCTTAACACAAGAATGTCATCAAGGTATGCAAAGCAGAATTATGGGTCGAATAGTACTTCGTTGATGAAGTGTTGCCAGGTCTGGGTTGCGTTTTTCAGACCGAAGGGCATGAATCGAAACTGAAATAACCTGATTGGGGTGGTGATTGCTGTCTTCTCGATGTCTTCAGGTGCCATGGGGATCTGGTGGTAGGCCCATTTGCAACCAATGACCGAGAACGTGGCCGCACCTGGGAGGGAACTGGTAAAGTCGGCAATGTTGGGTATGGGGTAGGTGTCCATAATTGTTAGTGCGTATAGTCGACGGTAGTCTCCGCACATGCGCCAGGACCTGTCTTTCTTGGGTGTCATATGAATGGGCATTGAACAGCTACTGGCAGAGGGTTCAATGACGCTGGAGCTTAGAAGTCCAGAAATCTGCTTTTTAAGGTTGGAGAGGAGCTCGGGACAAAGTCGACGTGGTTTACTGGAGATCGGGGGGCCTGGCATGAGGCGAAGCTTGTGAACCGTGCTGTTGGTGACAATGGAAATGTTGCCGGCGGCACGGGAGGCGGTTTGTTTACAGTGTGTGGTGGGGGGGGCGGGCGAGGCGTGGTCGTGGTGTTTGGAGCCACTCTGTGCATCCGACGGGAGCCGAGGCGGCAAAGTGTCCCAGGAGTCAACGTGACAAGATGGTCCCCGACCCGAAGTAGTGGCACCGTGGTCAGGTGAGCTCGGTAGCGCTCGTGAAGCGTTAGTGAGCCCATTGTCCAAGGGCACGGCCTGTGGCAGCATGGTCGGAGGTGATGCACCAGGCACGAGTGCACTGTTTGTGTAGTCAGTGGCGGTTGCATGGCGCCACACAGGAGCCAAAGTTACATAGTTTGAGGTGCTGTCCACGAGGGAAGAAGTAGGAGCTGTCAATTCGTGAACATGTGACGCTCATCGCGCAGGCGCACACGTGTCCGGCCGAGTGTCAAATGCTGCCGTGTTAGGGGAATGTGGTCCTGTGGAACTGTCAGTACACGTTATGGCAGACCTGATAGCACAGTTGCAAGGGGTAGCGGGAGGTAAGCACACGGAGGCTCCATTGCTGGGACTACAAGCAGATTCAGCGCTCTTACTGACCTTGCTGCAGTGTATGTAATTCCTTTGCTGCATCAGAGAGCTGGAGCTGAGTTTCGTGGAGCCGGAGGGAGAGCTCAAAGTTTTCCTTGCATAGGAGAGTGACTTTCAAAGCTCGACAAGGCACTTCTGCATTGTTTCTTGTAACGTCATCGACAGACACGAGCATGTACGGATGAGATGAGCCCGGACCAACGTGTCAGGGGGGGGGGGGGGGGGGGGAGGGGGGGGTTTGCTCAAAATGAGCACAGGGGAAGTGAGTTTTGGATGGGTGATGAAACACAGTGTTTTGCACTAGGTCCGATGGAGGTTTGTGGTGTCGCAAGAAGTCAATGTCCAGTATAGGTTCCTCAATATTGCACACTAAAAAAGTCCACACGAGTTTGCAGTTTGCGGAGAGTGAGACGACGTGGGAGGTTGAACCCGAGCATTGTAGTTTAGTTGAATTCACGGCTTGCAATGAAGTATGATGAGGGCAGATGTTTAACGACACTAAGGACGTAGGCAGCAGTGAAACATCGGCGACTGTGTCCACTAGGAAAAAGTATCCTGGCGAAATGTCTTTAATATAAAGTCGTCTGTAATTATCCGATTGTTCCCTGATAGAATGGAGCACTGGGAGGTGCCTGTCATGTTGTGCGCAGGAGGCAGCACCTGAACCTACCTGCGATTGGCGTTTGGAAAGCAGCAGGGTGGTCGGCAGTTCCATGCCACCTCAGCAAACCGTGTGTGGAAGTAGCAGTATGGGTAGTGCGGTTGCATTTACAGCGGAAAGTTCATTGCCAGAGACGCTGGCTGAGGTTCGGTGGCCACAGCAAGTTCAGTTGCAGGAGGGGGCGTTACCGTGGGCGGAGCCGGTGATGTCCCAGCTGCTTGTTTACCGCTTCCCGGAGCGAACAGAACAGTCGGTACATTATGGCCCTGGCTACAGGATAAAGAGCCTGAACCTGAGACTTGCCAGGTAGGCAGTGGCTGGCGAAATAGAGCAGTGATGCATCATGTAGTTTGTCAGCAATTGTCATTCGTTGCCCGACAGGTTTGGAAGATCTGTGAGCCAGAGCAAAGCGGACGTGAGGAGGTAGTTTATATGACCAGATGGCGAGGAGAGCTGCGTCAGAGAGTAGATGACCAGAGCCCGTAGCCGTCTCCAGAGTTGGGAATTTTTGTCGTTGCCTAGTTGCTCGACGTGGAGCACTTTCCACATTGCCGTCTCAGTTGAGCGCGCAAGCCGACGTAGAACTGTCTTTTTGGCTAGAGTGTACTGGGTAGCTGAGTCCGGGGCGTTGACCAGGTCAGCAATCAAGTCCTCCTGGTCGTGCAGGTGGGTGATAAGGCACAGAAATCTGGTTGATTCGTCGAGTTTGAAATGGTCAAACACTTCGTCCACAATTTTGAACCAGGCTGTTGCCCTGTCGGGATTGAACGGCGGCAGCATCGTTAAGCATTGTAGAATGTTCGGAAGAACAGGTTGAGTTGAATTCATCGGGGCACTGCCTGAAATGAGCTGCTGTTGCTGCAGTATTCCAGGAGAGTGTGTCTCCAGGGTATGTGGCGACGACGGCTGGTTGGGTGGCAGTGTGAAGGTGACGCGTTGTGGTTGAGCGCGATCTGTTGTGACACGGAAGGCCGACGCGGTTGAGACACCGTAATGTGTCGATTGCGGGCGGAAGTTCAACACATTGCGAGTGTGTTCGGATTGACGTGTCACGGAAGACCGACGCGGCTGAGGCACCGAGATGTGCCGAGAACGGTAGCGGAAGCTCGACTGGAGCCAGTGTGGGGGCAACAGGTGAGAAAAAGTTCAGAGTTTGAAAACGCGTGCTAGTCCACAGAAAGCTCAATGTACGATCAGAGTCGGAGCCACCTGTGTTGCAGGGAGGCTGCGGAGGTGCGGGCTGTCCAGAAGCACAGTGAAAAAATTAATGTCGAACGCTGGACGGAATGTGTGAATGTTCACTGTTCATAGTCACTCCACTCAAAACGGTGCACGGATAAGGTGAATGTCATGGCACATAACACTGAGGCGTAGCAGTAGGACGGAAATGGAGGTCAGGCACAGATAACAAGCTATTGTTTGTGTTGCAGGCCGAGGTATTGAAGCGGGAAGGGATGTGCTGATGCTCAACCGAGGCAGGTGTGGGTGTGGTCGGATGCTGAGGATGTTGACCTGTGAACGAAGCAGTTCCAGCCACGTGGCAGGAATCTGCGTGGCACTGCACAGATTGTGGCGTGGCAAATCGTTGTCCTGGCGGTGGTAGGTTGTCCGACGAAGCATTTGCAGAAATTGGCATTGGTCCTGCCCTGCTCGGAGATCCGTAAGAGGTAACTGCACAGTCGATGAGGGAGGGCACATGCGGTGGGAACAAAGGCGTCTGATAGCCGGAGTCGTGCACTCTCCTAACCTCACTTATTTTTGCAGGCTCGCAAACGTCCGGCAAAATCGGCGTAATCATCGAGTGAGAGGCATCGTGTTGCAATCCTGGTGGGTGTACATCGCCCGCAACATGATGCTTAGACACTGGACTCGCATTCGGAAGGACGACGGTTCAATCCCGCGTCCGGCCATCCTGATCTAGGTTTTCCGTGATTTCCCTAAATCACTCCAGGCAAATGCCGGGATGGTTCCTCTGAAAGGGCACGGCCGACTTCCTTCCCCATCCTTCCCTAATCCGATGAGACCGATGACCACGCTGTCTGGTCTCCTTCCCCAAACCAACCAACCAACCAACATGATGCAATGCACGTCGATCACATAATCCGGCATTCAGCGTTGGGCCGAAGCCAGTGTTCGAATGTTGTGTTGATGCAATACACGCAAAAATAACCAATGTGGAGGCCGCGGACACAGAAGACGTCACAACTCGGGGTCACCAGTAAGGTGGATGCTCGGGTCAGTTACACCAAACAACACCTTATTATCAGGAGTTCATTTATTCATCTCTTTACACAAGCAAGGCTTACAAAGAACTGGATGGCGGAACTGCACAAAGATAATGTGTAGCTTAGTTCAAAGACGATACTCAGATCGATACTGGTGTCGACCTCATTGGTGCCACAGTCCCATACCTGTGCAGATAGTATTGTATGGGTGGGTACAGTGGAAGTGGTGGGGGTTTCTTTGTGTGTGAGCTCTATCTGCTAGGAGGGATTCAGTTCAATGAATGAGGCCTACTCAAAAGCAGAACACATAAGCTACAGTTAGCGAGTCTGCAAAAGATCGTACGGACAGCTCATCCCAGTATGACTAATAATATAACTGTCTGAAGTTGCCAATAAGAAAAATCACCCCATTAACAATTAATGCAACTGCTGATAGTGTACTAAGCACACTGCTCAGCAGATTACTGCATACTAAGATGGTCACTCCTTCATAACAAAAAGGTACACACACCTGGGGCAGTGTGGCTGCCAAGCCATTTGGAGCTAAGTGTAACATATTGATCTGTAGAGCAGCATGATGTCTATGTTCATACCGTATTTAGTGCACTTTTTGCTATAAAAATGAACTGTAAGGTAAATTCAGAAAGCACATATGGGATAACAAACAAGTATTTCACGAGTGCACGACATACATTGTACGTAATCTACAAAAAAATCCAGTGGGGGAATGTCATACTGTCTTTTAACCACATACAATAAATAGTTCTATTTTATTTCATGATAAATAGTTGAGAAGATCTAACTGGTACATGACTTTAGTATATCACTGTTTGTTTATATTCCTCGCAATGACTAAAAATTTAAATATTACATTCTTTGGTCATGTTTTCATATTTACTGTTACTGCTACAAATGCATAGACAACTCCATGAAAAAGGAAATAATTACATTTTTTTCATAGGACAGTATTAAAAATGTTCAATTATATTAGTAGGACATTGCAAAAAAGCAAATACACAGAATTTGGATGAAAACAAAGAAGTCATTGTATGAGAGTCTGCAAGAACAAGAAAGGAACAGTGATTTTTTTATGGGTGGTTCTGAGCAAATTACTTTGATGGGAGCATCTGGATTCAATGCAATCAGGGAGCTAGCTGCTGCTGTATGTATGCAATGTCCTTATAACAGAAGACAATGATGTGCTGCTGCCTAAGAATCCACCTTTACCCCTTTGTGGTGATGACTCATGATTACTTGTATATATAAATGTCAGGTCATTAAAAAATAAAATTGGTATTCTTAGTATTCTGTTAGGTGTAAACAAGATTATTACATTATGTGTTAGTAAACGCTGGCTCAGTGAAGATGAGCTACAACTGTACATATCACAGGGGATGGTCCTTGTCTTACTGCAGCATATCGAGATGGCATCCACCACCTGCCCTAATTACTCCCAAACTACTGCCAATAATTTTTTCTCTTTCTTTTCTGTCTCAGGGTGTCTTTTGGTTCTGATTTTCAGTGATATTTGTATGTGATGTAGGCATAAATCTGCCCATTTGTTATTTAGTTCAGGTTTCATTGTTACAGTTGTGGTCTCAGTATCCGACAGCAAAAATACAATTAGTTTTGTTTAAAACCACGTTAATTAAAGGTTATGTCTGATTAAAAATTTTACTATAGTAAATAGCAGTGAAAATATTTTGAGCTAATAAATAGCTTTGGTAAGGATGATATCAGTCATTGTAAAGACTAGCATGCCTACTTTTCAGTAACATAGTAAAAATTTTGTGGAAAAACTTAACTTACAAGTTAATTATCATTAAAGTTCAGAAGTAGACACCAGTTAAATTGGAAATTTTGACTCTGTGCTTAATAGATATCATCTCTGAGTGCTGTACTTCTGTTACTCCAATTTTTATGCACATGGTGGCTTACTTCATTAACTGATTGAGCCACTAGTTATGAAAATTGTGTGATCTTCCATGATGTTCAGTATTGCGTTTGTACCCATAAACGGATTAGTGTCATTGTAGATGCATAAAATGATTCCATATACTATTCAAAGTCCTAGATCACTACACTTTTTACTAACCAAATTATTGTTAATAATTATAGTCCTCAGTAGTACTTTTTTTTCATACGACGTTAAGAAATTGTTTATCATCCAACAATGGGACCTTGAAGACAATATATGAAAAAGTGAAACCAAAATTGTGATGGTGTGTACATTTTTGAGCAAAAACCATCCTGAACTCATTTAGATTTTCCATTTTATGACTTCAGAATGATGTGCTTCCGAAGAGGCATCATAGAAGAGACTACATAAATCAGGTAGGTGGGCTTACAGTACTTGTGCAATACAGTGTCCTTAGTGTGGACGATACAAGCCTAAAAAATGCAGTGAAGCAGCTGCACTGTTATAACCCATGTTAAAAATCATAACTATATTTTTTACTGTATGCCAGAAACTAATATTGAAGCATTTGGGCAGTCCTTGGAGAAAATTAACTTATTTTTCTCAAAATGGTCTAAGTAAAGGATATATATTCTTGGAGACATAAATACTGATTTAAGACCAAGGCAATCACACAATTAACTTTATTCAAACAATTTGTGTCAGTTCTACATGAGTGCATGAAATGCAGATAATTTGATTTTCATTGTAAGTGTCAATCACTCATAGTGATATCTGAAACTGAGATCATGATTTAATGTATGGTTTACTGCAACATATGTGCAACTGGTGCCACTTGTAGTATTGTAAGATTCAGTTTTTGGATTCTGCTATGTCTCAATTGTACAATCAAAGTTCTTTTATTTTGGACTATGCCATAAAGTACTGAGAAGTTCACAATCCATGTTGCTTATTCACTATCTGTATGAATTTCAGTTACTGCTCTTAAAATATCGTGGCAGGCTGTTCCACCACTTGTGTTTATTCATAAATTTTTGTTTGTCTGACATAATGGTATTGTGATCAGGTATCTTATTACACATATTAGATTAATCTTAATGGTATGTTCTCTTGTATCATGTCCTGTCATGAGGTCCTTCCTACACAAGATTATATCTACTTAACCCAGAGTCCTTTTTTTGTAGCTCTTTATCTTAGGTACATATCACAAAATATTTATGCTGGACAGCACCTTCGTGGATGTAGATCTGGTGCAAGTGTTACTGCTCTCATTTACAACAGCAGTGTTCTGTTACTGCTTGTACTAGCCCGAAGAAATACTATTATTATAACATGCTACCATTTTGTCAAAAGGAAGGAATTATGTTTGATCCAAGAGCTATAATGCTTATCCCCGAATTAATTAAAATTTTGGTGATTAACACAAACTGAATTCAATATTATTCATCTGTGAAAGATAATTTTAATCCAGAAAGTTATGCTAATGCAGTGAAAGGTTTCATGTACTTTTTTATTTATTCTATTTAGCCTTCAGTAGTATAACACTATTTAACCAAGGTTTCCTGTACTTGGAATGTGTTTATTGGTTATGGATTCATCACCTCAACAAACTCATTGCATTAGTATGTGTACTCCTCTATAATTTCATTGTAAAATGTGCATATTAACATTTTGTATAGGCATCTAGTCCCTATTTGTAATTTAAGTTTTCCTAAATTTGCCTGATGAACTTATAATTGACTTAACAGTAACTCTTACAGGCATATCTTGTATATGAAGAATAGAATTCTTTAAGAAATGGAGTGATTGATTGATTGATTTATTTATTGATCAATTTTCATCTACAGTTGCACAATGTGCAAGAGATATTTGGATTTTTTGTTAATATTAACAGTTTTACATATAATATTCCTTTGTACATAATAACACACATTAATATATCAATTAATGATGAATACTTAAATAAATGTTGTTACGCTATATACAGAGGTAAAATACAAATGTTCTTCTGAATGAGACTATATTGGGTGAACACACAAAAATTTAGTTTCATAGGTATTCATTTACTGTGTAAAAGCAGTGATCAACCAAGTACGACTTCAGTTTAGATTTGAAGTGACCAATGTTTTATATGTGTTTAATGGTATCTGGTAAGGCATTGTATAGTTTGATACTAGGATGGATAAGGCTGTTTTGAAATAACTTTGTGTTGGCACTTTGAACATGTACACCCAATTTTTGTTTTGTATCATAGCTGTGTATTGTGTGATTTTGAGTGATGAGTGGTCTTTTTGTATGTAAGTTTTGCTTTAAATACTTTATATTTTCAAGTATATATACATGCAACGAACTGGCAGGATCATTCCTTTCTTGAAACAATGGTCTACATGATTTGCAATTATTTACCCCTTCCATTATTCTTATAATTTTTTTTTAAAATTTTGAATATTTTGATGGCATCTCCAGAATTTCCCCATAACATAATCCCATACCGGAGGTGAGAGTGTACAACTGCATAATATACACACTGAAGGGTGTTGTAGCTGGTACAATTTTTTAATGTACACAGCACAAAACAAGAAGTACTTAATTTTTTGTTCAGTTGCTCAATATGTGCTTTCCATTTCAAGTTGTCTTGTAGATGAAGTCCAAGAAATTTGGTACAGGCTGTTTTGGCAATTGTCTGTCTGTATAGCTCAAGATTGGGTGATATCAGATTTTTTGTTTGTGCTGTGTGTATATCCATAGCTACAGTTTTTTCAGTGTTTATTATTGAGTCATTGTCATCAAAGTAACGTGTTAGCCTGTCAGTGGCTTCTTTTATGTTTTTTACAAGAGTTTCTTCTGAGTTTCCTGTAATTAGAACACTCGTATCATCAGCAAATTGAAATATTTTACTGCTGTCATTGCTTATGTTTAGGTCATTTACATAGAGTAAGAACAGAACAGGACCCATTACTGATCCTTGTGGCACTCCATATTTAACAGTCAGTAGCTTGCAATTATATTTCCTAATGACATTGTCCCTTTCTTGATCTATTTCCACATATTGTTCCCTGTTCTTAAGATAAGAGCTGAACCAATTGTTAGCTGTTCCCCTAATGCCAAGATTTTCTAGCTTGTGTAGCAATTTGTCATGATTTATGGTGTTAAATGCCTTTGACAAATCTAAAAATATGCCCATGGTAAGTTTTTTGTTGTCTAATGCTATCAGTGCCTCTAATAGAAACGAGTGAACTGCAGATTCGGTTGAGCGGTTTGCTCTGAATCAATGTTGAGATTCTGACAGAATGCCATTTACCTCTAAGAAGTCTGTTAGCCTCTTATTGAAAAGTCTTTATAATATTTTTGAGAAAACAGACAGAAGTGCCAGTGGTCTGTAGTTGGAAATATCATCTTTGTTTCCTTTCTTGTATAATGGCTTTACTTTTGCTATTTTCAAACATGAAGGAAAAGTTCCTGTAGCAAAAGATAGGTTACATAGGTGGGTTAAGGGCTCAGTAATCAAGTCCCCACACTTCTTTATAATGAAATCAGGCAGATCATCTACACCTGCAGAGTGTTTCATTTTGAGACTTTTTATTGTAACCTGTACTACTTCTACATTTGTTGGGTACAGAAACATTGATCTGCTTGAGACTATTTTCCCCCGTTTCTGTATGCTGTTTTCTATTAGAAGTCTGTTGTAGCATTTTCTCTGTTACATTTATAAAACAGTCATTAACCGTATTAGCTACTTCCTGTGGGTTATTAATGTTTTCCAAGCCAGCTTTTAATACTATATTATTAACTCTACTTTTGTAAGATTTGGTTTCTTTTTTTACAACTTGCCAGATTGCTTTGGTTCTATGTATTTGTCATTGCCTCGTTTCTTTGCCTCCTTTATTATTTTATTTAAGATAGATTTATATTTTTTA
The DNA here is from genome assembly GCF_023864345.2 of Schistocerca serialis cubense. Taxonomy (NCBI): domain Eukaryota; kingdom Metazoa; phylum Arthropoda; class Insecta; order Orthoptera; family Acrididae; genus Schistocerca; species Schistocerca serialis. The sequence goes on from NC_064640.1 coordinate 1,622,550, forward strand.
AAGTAACTATCAAACTCCTGAGTTGTGTTGTAGCTCCTTGCAATATTGTGAAGTTACCGTTTCTAGCACAAGATTTCCGTATACCATTAGTAATCCACTTGTTGCTTTCAGTGGTTTGCGTTGTTTTGGCTTTCAATGGAAAAGCAAGATCAAAATAATATTTAAAAATTTTCATGAATCTCTGAAACTTAACTTATCAGAAATATTTTCTGTACTATACACTATCTCCCATGATTCTTGTTGGAGATAATTCTGGAATGTTTGTACTGCAGTATTATTGAAACTTCTGCCCATGTGTGTAGTCTTCCTCATATAATTATAGGATGGATTGGTGTTTACACAAAAGCTTATAGCCTGTGCATGATGGTCTGCCAGTCCAGCTTTAATTACAACTGATTTAAATTTTGTTTTGTAGCTAATTATTATTTGGTCTATGGTAGTGCTAGAATGATTCATTTCTCGTGTATGGGAGTGAATTGTAATCTCCAAATTATTGGCTGTTAATATGTTCATCAGCTTAGATTTTGTATTGCTTCGCTTATTAAAGTCTACATTTAGGTCTCCACATAGAAGAACTGTTTTTCGATTTGGTACCACTTTATTTAATAAAGTATCAAGCCGAGTATTGAATTTTTTAGGTGGGTATCTGGAGATCTATATAAACATATTACAATTAACTTGAATGCTGGAATTTCTATGCCTGATATTTCAAAATCTTTCTCAGTGTTTAAGGATTCAACATTGTTTACGTTGTTTAATTTCAATATCTTTCTTTATACATATGCAGTTCCCGCCATGTGTAAACTGAATTCTACAAGTTTGTGCTGCTAACACATAATCTGTTATTTTCACTGTCTTTAACTCATTTTCTTTCAACCAGTGTTCAGTTGGTTGGTTGGTTTGGGGAAGGAGACCAGACAGCGTGGTCATCGGTCTCATCGGATTAGGGAAGGATGGGGAAGGAAGTCGGCCGTGCCCTTTCAGAGGAACCATCCCGGCATTTGCCTGGAGTGATTTAGGGAAATCACGGAAAACCTAAATCAGGATGGCCGGACGCGGGATTGAACCGTCGTCCTTCCGAATGCGAGTCCAGTGTCTAACCACTGCGCCACCTCGCTCGGTAAACCAGTGTTCAGTTAACACAGTATATTAACGTATCTGAGTTCACTTGATAGCAAGATTTCAAGCGCTCTTACTTTATTCCTAAGTGACTGTGTATTCTGATGAAGGAGAGTGACCCTGGTGAGATTTTAGGTTTGTTCTGATTGTACTTGGTTGACCACTTACCTTTATTCCTGAATTTAAATTGTGTGAGAAATCTTCATTCTCATCTAGAAGCGTGAGTTGGTTTTTTCCATTGGTCATAAGAAAATGTCCTGATGGTGAAAAGGGGCAGTTCTCCATCTCTCTGGTCATTTTACTTGTGTGGTCGATGTTGAGGTGGTTTCTGTTTTTGCTGCAAGGTCTGCTACTGGAGGTGGTGCTGATAGGTGCACTAGTTATCCTAATTTGGTTTTGAGGCTTCTTGGGAATAAAAAATCTTGTAGATGACATGGTCGCCTTACATTTCTACTTCCTGGGGTGGTAGTAGTTGATTGTTGGTGTTCACTGATACATGTAAAATTAGATGTCCTTGGTGATACTTTTGAGATTTGTTTACTTCATGAAATAGAATCAAACACTTCAAGTGCCAATGAGTGCACTGTACAGTATAACATTGCAGTTTTGGGCAACCTGTTTTTCCTGTTGGAAAGGAAGTTGCTTACAAAATGATTTTTTTAATGGGCACTCCTCTCATACTCGGTTGTACGGGTAGCGACATTTTATGTTTAGTGCATCATTAGGAAGCTTTTCATCATCATTAGGGATTCTACAGTTGCATAGTGAAAAGCTAAACACACTATGTAACATTACTGACCATTATATTGCTGGTATTCTTTTGTAATGCTACACTTTTGAAGTCTCGTTCTCTGAAATTGGTTGAAGATGTAGTCTAGTTCAGTGATGGACATGACATCATTGATTTAAACTTGAGATTTCTTCACATTTCTTAGTGCCAAAACACACAATGATGAAAATTAACTTCTGCTATAACTATTTTTATAGTTCAAATAGATCAAGTCGGCTACTATAATTGATGAACTCTAAACAGTGGCAGGTTCTTTCCATGGCAAAGTTGTCATCCAAGTCTACAAAAAACTAAATCTTCAGAAAATAGCATTTGAAAGAACTCAGTCACTGAATATTTACTAACACTTTAACACAGAGAAGTTATGTGGACGACTACAGACATTAAATAATCACACTGAGTGACTGTAACAGTAAGATCTGCTCATATTAGTGACTTTGACATTGAAATGTGGAATGGATGAGTGCACTCTATGGATTTTTACATTGATATATTAAGATAAAAATAGCTAATCATGACTCTGCCGTGGAGAAGTTACTGTAACATTTACTAGGACCTGAATTCCTATTGATATATAAAGAGAACAATTTTGAAATTAGTGGCAATGGCATTATGGGGAAGCAACTAATAATTTGGTTTATCTATGTGATAGATGATTGGGAAATTTAAAAAAAAAGTGGGTGGATTATTTTATTCATATCATGCACACTGCCGTGGAAATTTGCCAAGCCTCTTGTAAATTTAACAGGATAGTAGTTTTCTCCATTTCGCAATTGTCAAATTACTCTGATATCCAAAGCTATTTTCTAGTTACGAAAAATTACATCAAGAAAATTATAACTACACCTATGATTTTATAAACATACTTAAAGGTCCAAATAATAATATTAATTTCTGGGTTTGGAAACTTTAATTATGAATAAAATTTTAGTTAATGACCTTTCACAAATAATAAAATGTTTAGTGATAGAATGAAATGAGGGCTTTCAAATAATTTATGTCATTTTGGAAATAAACAATTGTTAGCTCACAACATTTTCCTGAGCATGTGGCTTCTGAATAAAGCAAATTACAGATTTCTCTTAAAAGAACACATCGAGTGTTGGCATTAGCAGAACTCAGTTAAACTGATAGATAATGAATTTTACTGAAACATTAGCCTAAATAGGAATTTTGGTGCTTTGTGTAAATGTGGTACATCTACTACCAGCAAAATATAAAAAAGAAGTAAGAAGGTTATCTAAGGAGTAGATTTATAGCAAATGGAGTTACTTCAACTTACTAAGTTTCAAGTTCCTCATCTGTACAATAGAAGTATGTATTCTACTGTCCCCACCTTAAAAAAAAAGTGAGTGTACAGTTCTCAAATCCAAAATGGTACATGTCAATCAAAGTTTTTGAAGCTACTGTTGATTACCTTAGCACTGCAGATAATCTAGCTGGATTATGAAAACCTACCAAATGTGGTATATCTTTAACCCAGCACACAGCTGTAAGTTTCTGAGGGGAACACAGTATTTACAAAAATAAAATGCTGTAAAATAATAATAGAGCACTTGTGTACATAGTACACAGATCTACAAAAGCAAACTTAAGAGATTGGCACACAAGGGCAGTCAAATTAATACGAAGAAGGTGGAAAAAAGTAAGTAAACTATTCATTAATACTGAAGGACTTGCCATAGTTGTTAACATACTTATTCCACTGTAATTGCTTTACAATGGTCAATGCCTTTGTGGAAAAATGTTGCCAGGCACACACCTCTTTATCTGAAGCAAAGGTACAGCCATGAATGTCTTGCTTCAGCACTTTAAAAATATGGAAATCACATGGGAAGAGATTGGAACTTAATGGAGAATATGTGTTTCCCAGTGAAACTTCTACAGCGTACTCTATACAGCCTTGGCAGGCATTTTATTGGCAGGTTCCTTAAACTATGCTGCAGAGTTTTGTCTGGGAAGCCTTCACACAACCTCCATACAGTCCCAAATTCTCCTCATGTGATTTCCATATTTTTGGAGCCCTAAAGAAACATTCTTGGCCATTCACTCGGTTCACGCCAAGAGGTGCACACATGGGTACAATCCTGGTTTCGTAGAACACCTCAAACATTTTTCCATGAAGTGATTGACCATCTTGTCTCACAGGGGCATAAATTTATTCACAGCTATGGTGATTACTTTCGAAATACCAAACAGTTAACTTACTTTTTTCCATCAGTCTTGTTTTCATGGAGCTTTCATCTTGTGTACTCATTCTGAAGTTTTGCATCAGAGTAACCAAATGTATTACAACAAAAAAGATGAATGTGACAGTGTTCAGATTCCATGCAGAGCCAATCACAAAATATTTTATTTCATTCATAACTTTCAAATTATTTTTTAATTCTGCTATGTTGACTCAATGATAAATCTATAATGGCAGATCCACGATAAGGTTGGGATTTCTTAATTAATACATACTAAGATAGATTTTTCCATGTGAGCAGTGCAAACCCTCTCTCAGCCTCCGACCCCCCCCCCCCCCCCCCCACACACACAAAAACTCATAACACCAATTTTGTTCATCAGTTTCTTTCGGTGGCAGTGGCAGTGTGCGTAAACACAACTCAAACACACATACCTGGCCACAGTCTCTGGCTGCCAAGGCCAGAATGTGAGCAGCAGTGCAAGATGCTCGAAGTCTTGCCGTGGCAGGCAGAGACTGTGGTCATGTCTGCGCATGTTGCGTTTGTGCGTTGTTTAAATCTAATGAAGAACTGTTTAGCCAAAAGCTGTGTTTGACAGTCTTTTTGTTGTGCCTATCTGCGAATCAGCAACTCCACTATATGGTGGGTAGCAACTATCCTTATCATAATACTGTCAAACATAAATCTTCCTTTTTCTTTGCTGTGAGAAGACATAGCAATCCAGGTACAGTTACTGGCATCACTATTTTAAACCAATCAACTGCTTTTGTTGTTATAACCAGTGCTCGATTTGTGATGGTATGCCATACCAATACCTCTAGTAAGTCACAGTACTGGTACGTCTTCTTTTTTATAAATCAAGCACTGGTCATAACTTACTAATTCTACTTGTTTTGTTTCTTCAAGATCATGTCACATCCAGAAGGTCAAACCGAACTGAACGTATCTAGAAGAAATATTTGTTAATAAGTGTTCATTTTCATAGCCCATTATGTACTCTCACGGACTGATCAATCTGAAGGTACAATCAGAGGAGAGTTGATGTGTGGAAAGAATCAAAGAAAAAGAACTGAACACATGCCAAATAAGAATCTGTGTATTACTGGCCGAATGTGTTACAATTAGCTCCTTATACCTTATTTTAAACAAATACACAGTGAACATTTGATGAGGCTCAAGTTGCAATCACACACACACACACACACACACACACACACACACACAAAAAAAAGACATGACTCCTTTTGCAATAAACAAATTTATTTTACTGCTGTTGTTTTTAACGTGTCATACCAAAAAATCACACCCATTGCAACAGTAACTCCAGCACAAGAGATAGAAGTGTCATCCACGTCAATAAACATTTTATGACATTGGGTTTTCACAGTGGAATGTAAACCATTTCCTTTTCTTATAGTGTATCAATGATACTACCACAGACAGTGACGTAACATTAATATATTACCAGACATTTTAATTTGGCACAGATGGTAAAATAAAAATAATGATCTTGGGTACTGGCTGTTGCCCTATCCCTAGTAACCATCTCAGAACGAATGGTTATGCAATCCTGTAGTCACTCTGTTGGTTGGTTTGTGGGATTGAAGGGACCAGACTGCTAATGCCATTGGTCCCTTGTTCCAAAATCTTCAAACACCCACAAAGAATAATAATGAACAATGGAGACGACACAAGACAAGAAAAACTCAAACAGAGACCAGACAAAATGAATTAAAATCACACAGAGTGTGACAGTGGTTGGCTGACCATAGAGACAAAAAAGCAAAAGCCAACCATCAAGAAACACACTAAAAAACTCAGTCGAAAAACGTAGGCCAAAGGCCAGAGTCAACACAAAATAAAGACAAACACTTAGATCAAGTGATAAAAGCACCCTGCACGAATAAAACGCAAAACAAAGCCTGCCATGGCAGTGTCATCTGTTAAAAGGGCAGGGAGCGTATCAGGCAGCGCAAATGTCTGCCTGAGCACAGCTAAAAGCGGACAGGCCAACAAAATGTGGGCCACCGTCAAAGCCGCCCCGCAGCGACAGAGAGGCGGGTCCTCATGGCTCAGTAAATGTCTGTGCGTCAGCCGAGTGTGGCCAGTGCGGAGCCGACAAAGGACAACTGAGTCCCTGTGCATGGCTCGCATGGATGACTGCCACACAGTTGTCGTCTCCTTGACAGCACGGAGTTTATGAGGTGTGGTCCGATTGCGCCATTCAGCATCCCAAAGTGCGAAAACTTTGCGGCGTAAGACTGCTCGCAAATCAGTCTCTGGGAGGCCAATGTCCAGAGTTGGTTCACTGGTGGCCTGTTTGGCCAGGCGGTCAACATGTTCATTGCCCGGGATGCCGACATGACAAGGCAAGAGTATGGAAGGACTCCTGGACAGCCATCACCAGACGAGAGCGAGGGAAACACTGGTCGATAGCTCGAAAACCCCTCAGGGAGTCGTTATAGATAACGAAGGACTCACCTGAGCAGGAGCGGATATACTCTAGGGCACGAAAGATGGCGATCAGCTCAGCAGTGAAAATGCTGCAGCCAGCCGGCAATGAGCATTGTTCGTAATGGTCCCCTAGAGTGAGAGCATAACAGACACGACCAGCAACCATCGAACCGCCAGTGTAAACAATGCCAGAGCCCTGATACATGGCAAGGATGGAAAGAAAACGGTGGCGGAAGGCCTCTGGAGGGACTGAGTCCTTCGGGCTCTGTGCCAATTCCAGCTAAAGGTGAGGGCGAGGCACACACCACGGGGCTGTACGCAGGGGGGCCCGGAAAGGAGGTGGAAGAGGGAAAACCCCAAGCCCAGACTTGGACCGCAATCGTACAACCCGACCGGGACCGACGTTCTGGGAGATCAACGGCCAACTGAGGGAACAGGAGACAATAATCATGGTGCCCAGGCAAGCTACAAACATGTGTAGCATAAGCGGCCAGTAAACGTTGGCGCCGTAACCAAAGTGGAGGGACACCTGCCTCCACAAGTATGTTGTTCACAGGACTGGTCCGGAAAGCATCAGTGGCAAGTCGAATCCCACTGTGAAGGATTGGGTCTAGCACCAGCAACGCAGAAAGGGATGCTGAACCATAAGCCAGGCTCCCATAATCCAGACGGGACTGGATTAACGCCTGGTAGAGCCGTAAGAGGGTAGCTCGGTCGCCACCCCAGCTAGTGTGGCTCAAGCATCGCAGAGCATTAAGATGCCCCCAACACATCTGTTTAAGCTGCCGAATATGTGGGAGCCAAGTCAACCGGGCATCAAAAACCACACCCAAAAACCGATGCGTCTCCTCCACAACAAGAAGTTCACTGGCAAAATAAAGCCGCGGCTCAGGGTGAAGAAATGCATAACGCAGGTCTCGGCAGCCGAAAACTGGAAGCCGTACGCTACAGCCCTAGACTACGCCTTGCGGATAGCCCCCTGCAGCTGATGTTCAGCAGCTGCATTGCCAATGGAGCTATAGTAGAGTCACAAGGCATCAGCATACAAGGAAGCTGAGACAGACATTCCCACCGCCGCAGCGAGCCCATTAATTGCAATTAAAAACAGGCAGACACTTAAGAAGATCCCTGTGGTACCCCATTCTCTTGAACTCGGAGGGAACTAGGGGAGGCTGTGACCTGCATGCAGAAGGTACGATGCAACAGAAAATTTCGTATGAAAATCGGCTGCGGACCCCGAAGTCCCCAACCATAACGCGGAGAGAGGATGTGATTGTGCCATGTCGTATCGTATGCCTTCCGCATGTCAAAAAAGACAGCGACGAGGTGCTGATGGTGGGCAAAGGCCCGTAGGGACGGCTGACTCCAGGCTCACCAGATTGTTGGTGGCAGAGTGGCCTTTACGGAACCCACCCTGAGACGGAGCCAGAAGGCCCCGAGACTCGAGTACCCAGCTCAACTGCCGGCTCACCAGTCGTTCGAGCAACTTGCAAAGAACGTTGGTGAGGCTAATGGGGCGGTAGCTGTCCACCTCCAATGGGTTCTTGCCAGGTTTCAAAACAGGCATAACAATGCTTTCCCGCCATTGCGACGGAAACTCACCCTCGACACTGATACGGGTGTAAAGGTCGAGGAGGCGTCACTGGCAGTCCACTGAGAGGTGTTTCAGCATCTGACAGTGGATACAATCTGGCCCGGGAGCTGTATCAGGGCAAGCGGCTAGGGCACTGTGGGATTCCCACTCACTGAATGGAACATTGTAGGATTCAGGATGGCGGGTATGAAATGAAAGGCTCCGATGTTCCATCCGCTCTTTAATGTAGCAGAAGGCCAGTGGGTAATTCACATAAGCGTAACTGAGACCAAAATGGTATGCTAAGCGGTTTGCATTATGTTGGAGTCAGTACAAACTGCTCCATTCAGTGACAGCGCAGGGACACTGACAGGGGTCCGATAGCCATAGAGGCACCTAATCTTTGCCCAAACCTGTGACACAGAGATATGGAGGCCAATGGTGGAGACATACCGTTCCCAGCACTCCTGCTTGTGTTGGCGGATGATGCGGCGGGCCCGCGCACGGAGCTGTTTAAAGGCGATGACGTTTTCTAATGAGGGATGCCGCTTGTGACGCTGGAGCACCCGCCTGCGATCTTTAATCCCCTCGGCAATCGCAGGCGACCACCAAGGCACAGTTCTCCGCTGAGGGGACCCAGAAGAATGGGGAATGGCAGGTTCTGCGGCAGTAACGATGCCAGTGGTGACCAAGTGAACCACCCCATCAATGGCTTCATTAAAAAGAGGCTCAATAATGGCAATAGAGGAGAACAAGTCCCAGTCCACCTTATTCATAGCCCATCTGCAAGGGCGCCTAGAAGAGTGACACTGTGGCAGTGACAGAAAGATCGGAAAGTGGTCACTACCACACAGGTCGTCACGCACACTCCATTGGACAGACGGTAAGAGGCTAGGGCTGCAGATTGAAAGGTCGATGGTGGAGTACGTGCCATGCGCCACACTGAAATGAGTGAAGGAACCATTGTTTAAAAGGGAGAGGTCGAGCTGTGCCAATACATTCTCAATGGTGGCGCCTCGACCTGTCGCCACTGACCCACCCCACAGAGGGTTATGGGTGTTGAAGTCGCCAAGTAACAGGAAAGGTGGTGGCAATTGGGCTATCAGTGCAGCCAAGACATGCTGTGGGATATCACCATCCAGTGGAAGATACAGGCTGCAGACAGCCTCTAAAGGTGTTTGTAGAGGGACATACTCGCTGTGAAGAGACTGAAGGACATAGATGCAGATGCCACCAGATATCCTTTCATAAGCTGCCCGGTTCTTACAATAACCCCGATAGCGACGGAGGGCGAGGGTTCGCATCGCTGGAAACCAAGTTTCTTGAAGAGCAATGCAGAGGAAAGGGTGAAGGCTGAGAAGCTGTCAGAGCTCAGCAAGATGGTGGAAGAAACCGCTGCAGTTCCACTGGAGGATGACATTGTCCATGGCTGAGAAAGGCGTGAAGGGACTGAGGAGGCAAATTACGTTGCTGGGTCACCTGCTGCCACCGATCGAGTACTGACAAGAGTGACATCCATCATGTCCAAGGGACCGGTGAGATCGTGGTCCTCAGCGGATGCAAGAATCTCATCCTCATCCTCAGACACAGAGCTTGTAGGTAGCGGTGGAGTACGTGCCACCGCAGGTGCCTTGGTCTTAGGGGTTTTCAATTTTGCTTTCTCATGCTGTTACCTTGGTTGCCCTTGCTGGGAGGGCTTTTTTGAGTCTGTCTCCGGGACCAAAGATGATCGCGAAGCTCGATGACCAGTGACTTGTGGCTTCTTCAGCCACTGGTGGGTGTCTGCCGTGCTGCTGGTAGGAACCTGGGAAGGGAGTGACCCAAGGGATCCCTTCCAAGTTAGAGAAGCTGAAAAAGACAAGCTTCTCTGGCTTAGAAGTGGGGACTGGTGTCCCCAGTGGTTGAGGGGGCGCTGCTCCCGAGGTAGGTGGTGCAGCAGCAACAGAGAGAGAAGTGGCCCCCACCGTCAAGGGGGCAGGTGTGGTCCTCTGGCTCTGAGAGCTGACGGTATGTGGTGCAGCTATGGGAACTGTAGCAGGAGTGCCGGTGGCTGCATAATATGATGTCATGCGTACTGGATAAAGTTGTTCAAATTTCTGTTTAACCTCAGTGTAGGTCAGTCGATCCAGGGTCTTGTATTCCATTATTTTCCATTCTTTCTGTAGAATCTTACAGTCCGGCGAGCCCCGGTGGACGCACCGGACGAAATCGACACCTCGTCGCTCTAAGCTGGCACGCAGCTCGTCATCGGACTGTAAAAGAAGATCTCTGTGGAAAATAATGTCCTGGACCATGTTTAAGCTTTTATGTGGGGTGATAGTAACAGAAACATCCCCCATCTTCGTACAAGAGAGCAAGGCTCGTGACTGGGCAGAGGATGCTGATTTTATCAAGACTGCCCCTGACCGCATTTTGGACAATCCCTCCACCTCCCTGAACTTGTCCTCTAAATGCTCTACAAAGAACTGAGGCTTCATGCACACAAAGGATTCCCCGTCAGCTCTGGTACAGGTGAGGTACCGGGGCAAATACATTTCGCTCTCATTCACAGCCTTTCGTTCCTCCCACGGTGTGGCCAGGGAGGGGAAACATTTGGGGTGATACACATTAGCTTTAAAGTGAGCCCTCGAATGCTTAGAGACTGCTGGTGTGCAACGATTCATTGCATGTCACCCGCCCTGATTCCACCTACTCGACCAAGGGCCCTCCCCACGGGCGCCACCAAGCCACAGCAAGGGCCACCTGGCAGGATGGCCATTGCCGGGAGTCCTGATGCCCCAGGGAGATGGGCATCTACTCCTTGGCATACATGGGGAGTTAACAGCGCAGGCATCAGTAGAGCGATCCCTGTGTTGTCAGGGAGCTACAACCAACAGGGTACATGGCGGCCCCACCACAATGGACTGGCTGCCGTGATGGATATTAGGTGCAATAAAGTCCATGGTCGTCGTCCCGCAGAAAGCAACACTACACAGTGCATAGTGGAAATTGCACCCAGGAACGCATCCTCACCCAAGAGATGGTTGTGTGATCATGTAGTCACTCTGTTGTGGTACTGGATTTGCAATGTGCTTCTGAAAATAAATCAAAGATATATTGAATGAATTATTGAATATTTATTGATAGAACCTGGCAGTAATGGAAACAACAAACATAAGCAGAATAACATCAGTACATGTAAAATTAGAAAAGAAGTACATACTGATCAGTAACATGTTTACCTAGCAGTAAAAACTCCTACATTTGAGCACATATTAAGTTGTTAAATGGTGGAACATATAATCAACTAATCTGATCTTGTATTGCATTCACACTGCAGCTGGGCAGCTGAAGATAGTGATGCTACGCATTTACTGACTGTCATTATGTAAGTATGTGTTCAAGGCATTAAGCATTCTAATAGCACCTTCACGTTATATACATTTACTAACGTGGCTTGACATAAATAAACCATCACAATTTCAAAAGAATAGAAATTTATTCTACTCATTCATCATAGTCCGTACATCACACCAAGAAGGTGAACAAGAACAGAAATTTCTTCTACTCTACCACCAAGAAGGTGAACCTACAGGGAGCAATTGAAGGTAAACAGTAACAAAAGACAACCAAACATTCCTTAAGCTGTACACTATATTAACAAGAAACTATCACAATACTGCTTAATGCTAGTTGTGTTTATGCCAGTTATATGTGTTCTAGTGAATTACAAAGAAAGGTGCTGCTGCTACTTTAGTTATATTAGGTAGCTGCAGGATGTCTTATAAGAAACTTAATATTTACTTCATTAATCAAGTATTTTTTCAAAGAAAACAGTAACCTAAATATGTAATTACATAGGACAGTTTACAACACACTACCTGCCACAAATCCTTGTACTAAGATAATCAATGGAAGGAGTCACCAATGAGATATGTTTTAAATTTTCCTTTGAATTTGCTGAGACAACTAATTACTTGTTGTATGTTAGATGGGAGCTTCTCAAATATCTTCATACCATAGTACATAACTTTCTTAAATCCTAGTTAAGGATGGAAAGTTTACAGAAAAGTTATATTTCTGTCTTGTATTTATAGAGCAGATCAAATTTCAGCTTGAACTGATTTTTTCACAACCACACTACGCCTTGATTAATATAACTCTGTGATAGTGGCAGTGGCTAAGAGTCAACAACTGCCGTTCTTTCTTGACACCTATGTGTCCGCTATAATGACTGAGTTTTTAGGCACTGCACAGTTTTCTCAGCTGCAGTACAATGCACAGGAAGGTGAGAGGCAACTGTTGCCCTTTCCACCATCCCCACTGATGTACTTCCCACTGCTGCTGACAATGACAACAATAAAAGTAATCCGAATGTATGTTTTGCTCTATTTGCATTGCATGTGCAGTTCTTCCTTAAGTATGTGGAATGATGTATATAACGAACGACCCTGCACCCACATAGCTGTCTGTCAACCAAGAGGTTCTTTTAATCAAAATTTAGAAGAAAACATAATAATTGTTTATCACTAAGTCTGCTAAAGGTTCACAAAAGTGATCGACAATAGCCACAAAAGTTTTCTGTTATTGTCCCACTAATATAATCTGAGAGGCGCTTAAAAAAAAAAAAAAAAAAACCAACTTTCCAGAAATTACTGTCAGCCACGTTTTGTATTATTTTTTAATCTTTATTTACCAAGACGAGTTTTGAATCACTATCATCAGGTGGTACATACTTATTGCATGTTTGCAGCTTTGTTGGAGTTGCGCAGCTGTGGCCAGGTGTGAACTGTACATAGTTCTAACCACATTCGGCGCCTATATGTTTCGTTCTCTTGCCATAACTACATGAGACACAAGAATGCTGCAGATATGCAATAAATATGTACCATCTGATGATAAATCATTTGTTAATTTAAAACCAGTCATGGTAAATAGAAACTGAAGAACAAAACCAAAGGCAACTGGCTGCTGTAAACCCTTACAAAAATTTAAATCTGAACTGAAATTGCTTCTTCTGGCAACTTCTGCTCTAAAAATGGATATTTAACAGAAACCTTGTGGTATAAAAAAGACTACAATGATTGCTTGTGCTATTTAGAAGTAGATGTAAACATTCTGTAACAGTAACATGAACAGTGAATGAGACCAATATGTTCATTATCATTACTTTTCAGCCAAAAAGCTAGCTGGTAACCTGCAAATAGCCAGTATGTAGCCATAAACAAAGACACAGAGTGTAAATCCAAAGTAATCTACACCATTTTGATAGAAACAGACCAATGGTCCTTGGAACACAGCATTACTTGTAACTAATCAAAACACACACAAACTATATCCGAAGAATAAAATCAGTTTATATAAAGTGATCTACTTCTCAATGATAAATGATAGATTGGTGTAAAGTCATGACTCCACCTGCCTGTTTTGACCAGTAATGCCATCAACATGGTGTACACTATTTCAAATACATACAATATGGTGACCACGACATCACTCACTACACCTGCGAACAAACATAAATAGCATGTGAAGTATTTAATTCCAGCAATAGAATGAAACTAACACAACCAAATGAAGAGGACAAACTAAATAAACAACAGTAAGGATAATGACATCACTGCAAAACAAATATTCACCCAAAAATCACGCACACGAAACCCCCAAAACTTAACAAAAAAAATTACAAAAATGAAAACTACTGGTGTTGTAAATTTCACGTGACCTATATATCTCAAATGAAGACCTCAATACCAGTAACCCGTACAGAACTCAAAAACGCAACACAATTTTCACTTGAGCTACACAGCTCCAACACAGCCCTCGATACCAGAAACCGACCACTCTACAACATGGTGTTGCAAATTTCACTTCACCCAGAAAGCTCTAGCAAAGCCCTAGATACAACACTTTCACTTACTCCATCTAAACCAAAGTTCTCAGTACAACAAACCAAACCATGTTCACATGACTAATATCAGAAATGTATCCTAAACAATGATGGTACATCAGTACCCATGATACCTGCCAATAACATTCCAACAATTACTGAACACAATCAAGGAAATTCCGAAAATTTATGAAAACTTTCACCACCAAAATCTCGCTTTGAGACGTATCAAGTGTTATAGGAAATTATACAAGGAAGTAATTACTGCAGCAAAAAAGTTAAATAATGATTCATATATCAGTAGAAATAATGGCAGCAAAAAAATGAAATCAGTTTGGAAAGTGATCAATAGTAACATAGGAAGAAGCAAAGTAAGAAACAACAACATTGTTATTAAAACTGAGGACAAAACTATAAATGATCCATTACACATTGCCAATATATTCAACTGTCATTATACAAGTGTAGTTCAAAACCTAATACGAACCCAAAGTAGTACAGTCATCAGTCATAACATCGCATTGAATCCCAGAACTATGTTTCTGTATCCTGTAACAGTACATGAGGTAGAGAATGCTATCGGCAAACTAAAAAATAAATTATCCTGTGGCACCAATGGCATTCCAGACAAAATCATTAAACACAGCAGATATATTACTCCTCTTCTTGTAGATATAATTAATGCATCTTTCAGTACTGGCACTTTCTCTAGAAAGCTGAATCAATCAATTATAAAATCATTATACAAAGATGGGGATCGTTATGACGTAAAAAACTACAGGCCTTTATCAATGTTATCTTGTTTTTCAAAAATTATAGAAAGAGTAATGTATGGAAGACTCTCTACTTTCCTAATGAAAAAAGTGGGATATTGGTCAATGAACAAAATCGCTTTCGAAAGAACAGATCTGTGGTGTCACCGCCAGACACCACACTTGCTAGGTGGTAGCTTTTAAATCGGCCGCGGTCCGCTAGTATATGACGGACCCGCGTGTCGCCACTATCAGTAATTGCAGACCGAGCGCCACCACACGGCAGGTCTAGAGAGACTTACTAGCACTCGCCCCAGTTGTACGGACGACGTAGCTAGCGATGCACACTGACGAAGCCTCGCTGATTTGGAGAGCCGATAGTTAGAATAGCCTTCAGCTAAGTCAATGGCTACGACCTAGCAAGGCGCCATTAGCCTTACGTAGCTTGTATCTAAAGAGTCTCACTTGTATCGTCAAGAGCGATGTACCACAAGGATGGATTAAAGTTAAGTATTCCAGCAGCTACGTACTTTTCTTTATAGCATTCATTACGTATCCTGTTTCAGAACTCACGCCCATCTGTGTGAGCTTAGCGCGTGCCTTTCGGCTACTTCCGAGTGGCGTGGCTGTCTTGTTACGCCACAACAAGATCAACTGAAACAGCTATATACAACTTTCTAAAACTCGTCCTAAATTCCATTGATAATAATGAAGTAAATTGTGGGGTCTTTTTAGATTTATCAAAGGCCTTTGACGTTATTGATCATAAACTACTGCTCGAAAACAAGACAGAGTAATGACTTTCACAGAGAAGTGCATAACAAAAGCCCAGTACAGCAAGAGTGTAATATACCACCCGAAAATTCTCTATAGTGCTCGTCCCTTAAAAATTAAAAGGACTCAGAAGCTCTGCAGTTTTAAAAGTGAACCTAAAATAATGTTAATTAGTAATAGTTTTTACAGTGTTAGTGAATACATGAATTCTTCAGAAAGATAGCGCGTGTTCACCTATCTTATAATTCACTCATATACAAACTTGTGTCGTGGGGTAGACTCTTTTATGAACACACAAAAATTAATTAATTAGTCGATATAGAGTGTTATAATAATTGTTTCTTGTTGCTGTCCATTATACACAGAATATATGTAACTTATTTGTGTCCTATACTGTTACAAATTTATATCATGTAAGCTATAATTGTTTTTGCCTATATATTTAATTCAGATTTGTTCACTGATATTTTTTACACAATATGTTGTTATTCATATTTTTTCTGTATGTAACACATGACAAATCCCATATCATTGTACATGATAAAACGGGTGCTCAATAAGTCAAATCAAATCAAATCACCAATTTCAATATACACAAACAACTTCGCCTATTGCAACAAGCAATGAGTTACTCATAAATATCTGTATCTTCTTCACAACAGAAGAAAAAAGAAAAATATTAAATCTACAACCACGGCACTAATATTTCCAAATATAAAAATGAATCCATCAGCTAAAATATGCAAATTCAAAGTAACTCACAAATTCTTTCAATACCAACATGAAACATTCAATTCATGTCAAACTACTCATTAACAAACGTGCAGCACAACAGAGTGCCACCAAATACTACAACACACAATATACATACACAAAGACTCAAAAACATCAAGGCTCACCATGACATTACAGGTCAAGGCAGATGGGTGTAGTATCAGCCGTGACCTTGTGCAAATAGCCTTACATTAGCCTCAGATAGGAAATAGTGATGAGGCAATGACTGCCAATTGGCAAGAGAACAGGACTAAATTATCAAGAATGAAACTTAATTACAGTTGGAACATTTGTTCAGAGTTTGCATGTTTTTGGTACAACCCAAAAAGTCCAGTAGGCCTACTGCCTGCTTTGCACCCAGGTGATCTTTCTCACTGTACTGGCCCACAAACAGAATACTTTCATTCAATCTGTCCTAAACAGCATTTTCTTTCTAAGCAGCGCAGCTAAGATCTAAAAATTGTCCATTCTACCATTGAAATTCTAATACTTTCATCCTAAACCATTTACTCCCCAATGGTACTTCTGATTAATAATGAAGAGTTAAATTGGTAGAGATTTATTTGATCTGCGAATTTTCTGAACGGCAGGCGAGACATTCATATGAATCCTTATCTGCTATTTCAGCATCTTGTTTTGCAAATGCGAATTTCCCACAGTATCTCCAGTTTCGCTGCATTTCTCTTCCTGCTTTAAGCGAGCTTCAGTGACTAAAAATAAGGTTCAACAACTCCATTACCTAACATCTCAACATGTTTAAACGAGACTTACCTTTGAAGAAGCCTTCCAACAGCCACTACAACAGTACTAAATTGCATACAACACAGCTATGGAGCTAACTCTGCCATTTATAACGTTCATAAGTACAACACTACACGTGCAACTTGAGTACATATGTCACAGTATTAAATAACTCCTACACATTTATATTCTGTGGGAAAATACGATATTCTAACTACAATCATTTTAACAGATCAACTGGTTTGCGTCCCAAAATGCGAATGTATATTACGTTTCCCGTTTTCTCTTCAACAATATTGCGTTTCGCTTTTCGTCTCCTAGAAATCACAATACCACAGAGCCTATTAACGAGTTACTACAAAAGATCCACACGCATATACCACCTCGACGAAAACAATAACAAACACAGACCTTTCTGCCCGCCAACAATGTCGTCTTCAAAGATAATACTCACAACGCCTTCAACTGACTTGAGTCTACAGACAGAGCTACAAGCAACTACGGCACTGGAGCCGAGCGACCTTTCACGAAAAGAAATGAAGATTCACGAGGTAGCAGATGACACGCAACTGCGGCTGACAAGAGAGCCACTTTGTGAAAAGGAGACCTTTTACTTACTGTATTATAAATTTTTACTGTTTTAATCATGAATGTACAGAAAATAAAACTATTAAACAAGAAAGCCTTACATACAGCACTGATTTAAATTAATTTCTTCATATTTAATAAGGGATGATAGTCACTCTTATGCCACTGACTTAAGTTTAATAGCAACAACATAATTATGATGTGAACTGCAAAATACTAAGAAATGTCACAAACAAAGGAATTAGGTAAGGTAAATTTTAATAGTATCCCTTTACAGGGTATCATCAATGTACTTCTAGAAAAACTGGTTGTGCTGTTAGATGTACTAAGAGGGACCAGATGGTTGCATTATGACATAGTAATTGGTGTAGATCTGAATGCAGATTTTGATATAACAACACATAAACGTACTGTGACTGAGTTGAAAGGCCTTCTAAGACAGTGCAATTTGCACTCAATCAATAACAGGCCCACAAGAGATAAAGCATGTCTAGACAATATTTTTGTCAACTTTAAAACTACAGAAGAATCATGTGATGTTACAGCGTTTCCATTTCAGATCATCACTCTGTATCTTTAAACCATACAAGTAGGTTCTGTATTGATAAGAGTAATATTCCTAAGCCTGTCCCAAAAGTTATAATCACCAGACCTGTCACAGATGACATAATTGCTCAGCTCTGTAAGTCGCTTGCTGAGAGAGACTTGTTCAACCAATGTCATGGCGACACAAGTTATAGTCTTAGTGCTGATTTGTCAGGGAAACTATTATTTGAGAGATTTTTAAAACATTTCTCACGCAATTTAATGACAACATCCCCATAAAGAAATGCAAATTAACTGACAAAGGCTTTACAAACAGACAAAATCCATGGTACACTAAACGATTATCAAATATGAAAGATTAGATTAGATTAGATTAGATTAATACTAGATCCATGGATCATGAATACGATATTTCGTAATGATGTGGAACGAGTCGAATTTTCCAATACATGACATAATTAGGTTAAATTAACAACATACTTAAGTTAATATAACAACTTTATTTTTTTGTGTTTTTTTCTTTATTTTTATTTTTTTTTACTTTTTTAATATTTTTGTTTTGTTCTTTTTTTTCTTAATTTATATCTAAAAATTCCTCTATGGAGTAGAGGAGTTGTCATTCAGAAATTCTTTTAATTTCTTCTTAAATACTTGTTGGTTATCTGTCAGACTTTTGATACTATTTGGTAAGTGACCAAAGACTTTAGTGCCAGTATAATTCACCCCTTTCTGTGCCAAAGTTAGATTTAATCTTGAATAGTGAAGATCGTCCTTTCTCCTAGTATTGTAGTTATGCACACTGCTATTACTTTTAAATTGGGTTTGGTTGTTAATAACAAATTTCATAAGAGAGTATATATACTGAGAAGCTACTGTGAATATCCCTAGATCCTTAAATAAATGTCTGCAGGATGATCTTGGGTGGACTCCAGCTATTATTCTGATTACACGCTTTTGTGCAATAAATACTTTATTCCTCAGTGATGAATTACCCCAAAATATGATGCCATATGAAAGCAATGAGTGAAAATAGGCGTAGTAAGCTAATTTATTAAGATGTTTATCACCAAAATTTGCAATGACCCTTATTGCATAAGTAGCTGAACTCAAACGTTTCAGCAGATCATCAATGTGTTTCTTCCAATTTAATCTCTCATCAATGGACACACCTAAAAATTTGGAAAATTCTACCTTAGCTATATGCTTCTGATTAAGGTCTATATTTATTAATGGCGTCATACCATGCACTGTACGGAACTGTATGTACTGTGTCTTATCAAAATTCAGTGAGAGTCCGTTTACAAGGAACCACTTAGTAATTTTCTGAAAGACAGTATTGACAATTTCATCAGTTAAGTCTTGTTTGTCAGGTGTGATTACTATACTTGTATCATCAGCAAAGAGAACTAACTTTGCCTCTTCATGAATATAGAATGGCAAGTCATTAATATATAATAAGAACAACAAAGGACCCAAGACTGACCCTTATGGAACCCCATTCTTGATAGTTCCCCAGTTTGAGGAATGTGCTGATCTTTGCATGTTATGAGACCTACTTATTGCAACTTTCTGCACTCTTCCAGTTAGGTACGAATTAAACCATTTGTGCACTGTCCCACTCATGCCACAATACTTGAGCTTGTCTAGCAGAATTTCATGATTTACACAATCAAAAGCCTTTGAGAGATCACAAAAAATCCCAATGGGTGGTGTTCGGTTATTCATATCATTCAAAATTTGACTGGTGAAAGCATATATGGCATTTTCTGTTGAAAAACCTTTCTGGAAACCAAACTGACATTTTGTTAGTACTTCATTTTTACAGAAATGTCGAGTATAGAACAAGTCAAGGTAGGTGTTCCGCAGGGATCTGTACTGGGCCTCTTTTTATTCCTAATAATGATAAATGATTTGCCATCATTTATCAAGTCCACCACTGTGTTGTATGCAGATGATACAACATTTCTTCATGCTAGTAATGATTTCAATAGCCTTAAAACTTGTGCAGCAAAGACAATTGACCAAGCATCCTGTTGGTTCAAGGCAAATGGATTTCTGCTGAATGAAAACAAAACACAGCAGATGGTTTGTAGTCTTAGAGATAAGCTTCTGTCAGACGATCCACATTATGTCAAATCTTTGGGGGTATACATAGTTGATAAATTATCTTGGGGTCAACATGTACAATATATTAGTGGTAAGTTGTCAAGAGTTATTTACCTGTTAAGGCGACTTGTGGATTGTGTTCCTGAAAAATATGTTAGAACTTCCTATTTTTCATTCTTTCAAAGTATAATAACATATGGAATTATTTTGTGGGGGAACTCTAACTGTGTACATTACATATTAATACTGCAAAAAAAAAAGCTATTAGGATAATTACTGGTTCTGCATTTAAGGCAAACTGTAAACCATTGTTCTATGAACAAAAAATCATGACTGTTATAAACCTGTACATATAATATGTTCTAATTTATACGAAGAAGAAATTACCAGAAACAAAAACCAGAGAAAATGTACATAGCCACAATACAAGAAGGAATAGGTGCCTCTATATTCCTTACCACAGAGTGTTTAAGTCACTCAACAGATATGAAATCATGGGGTACAAATTATTTAATAATCTGCCTCAATCTGTTCAAGAATTACCTGAAAAATTATTCAAACAAACAATTCATGACTGGCTAGTCCTCCACTCATTCTATGATATAAGAGAATTTATCAACTGTAATATAATACTATAATGTTAACAACAAACCTGGTGTTTCTTTCAAACTATTAATTGTATTTTAGTATGTGTATGACGTTGTCTATTGCTGTAATGGCCGAATGACAATAAAATTATTATTATTATTACTGATGTATGCAGACCTGACAGTCAATACAAATCAAATTACAGTTGCAGTCTTGCACATTTTGCTGTACAAAATAAGTGACGCCCACCTCAGAAGTAGATGGTACAAGCCAGCCTTTTCCTTCTACAACTATGCGTTCCTGAACCACCTCAGAAGGTGGTTCAGGAAGGTGGTTAAGTCATGCTTTGAGCGAATATCCTGGAGTTTGCTTGTCAGTTTTCCCTTGATCAGAATAATGAGCCTGTCATGTAATTTGTCCCTGACGAAGCTCATTAATGCATGAATAGATTTGTCAAGTCGTTTTACATGTTTACCACACAAATATATGTATTTTATTGTTCCATGCAGCCTTTCAATATGTATGTTTGTATTGATACCACTGTTGGCTCTGTAACAATATGCGCAGCACCTGGTGCTTTTAGCATAATGTTCTTGGAGGTAGAACCCAAACTAAGCTGTTACAGGACCTGAAACCAGGCGCTCCAGAGCTAAAGGAAATACATGCTGAAGTGTTATGACATCTCTTTCCTGCATTAAACTCCTCACTAGCTTATAAGTTTCAATCTGTCTTTCCTTTGATTTTATTTTAATACATGTATTTTCCCTCCACGCCCGGTCTGTATGCCACGAGCAATAAAGTCTTCTCACAGGTTGCGGCGTAGCGCCTCCGCATCGCTCCTGTCACTTGTTAGGACGATATCGTTATAGGCATGAGTCATCGACAGATGTCACCAGCTGACATGGACCTGAGTTACAGAGCTGCACGTAGTTGTACTAGTAGGCGGCAGAGGTAAGCAGTTGACGGACAGTGCTAGCAGTCATAGTCAAAACCATATTGTAAAGTTATGGTTGACTAATATTTAATGTATTTGCATAATTATAATTGTTTTACATGTGTAGTAATTAGCAGTGTGAGTGTTGTATGAGTGAAGAAGAACATAAGTAAATGAAAATTGTTTTGTTTATTCACGAAGTACCAGTTAAACTATACAGGGGATTTACTATAATTAAATGTGCAGTCAGTTTATGGTACTAATAAATCTCGAGTAGAACACAAATTAATCGGTAATTTCAGAAGGAGTAATTTTATATTGGATTCTTTTCTAAATTTATTTACTTAGCAATTGCCATAGAAAGAAATGTTTTACTATGATTGGTCATTGAAGTAAAGCGCGGGATAATACTGCAACCTGATTTGCTGTTTGTGATATCAGCCAATCAGAAAAATGCAGGCTCGCGCCAGTCTATGTTGGGAACAAAGCCTTTGGTGTGATCTAGAGAAGTCGGGGCTGAGGGTTCGAACTAGTAACATGTCATTGAAAGCAGCTCCTGCGAAAGTGCCGTAAAATCGCGGAAAAATGCTAATTACGAGTTGGCGAAGTAGTACAAAGTGTATTTAAGTGAACGGTATAGTGAAAGTCATGTGGAATTTTGGACGGAACATCAAAATTATTGCTTTTGACCGTTAGTTAAAACCGCGTAGCGTGTTGTGCGGTCTAAGACCGGAGCAGGTATTACGTGTAGAGCAGAGTGCACAACATTTGAGCGAGTATTTTCATAACTAAACGATCTAGTGAACTCTACTAACTTCGGTAACGGGTGTAAATACCATAAACTGGCTACATGTGTGATTGTAGTGTGCGTGGAAGCTTTACATTGTCTAGACACTTAGTACGGACTTGGCAGCAGTAACTGTGATCTTTATCGTAAAAATAGACGTGAAAATTTACATTGCCAAGTTAAAACTTTTATTTCGGTACTAGCCACATCCCATTTACCGGACAATTCTATGTATGTTGTGATCTGCAATAGACAGTAGTGCTCTGGTATTTTCTACTACAGCTTTTAGCTAGACAAATGGACATTGCTGGACATTGGCAGGGCGGTAAAAAGTAACGTGCCGCGCTGCAAGGTTCTTCCATTTGTGAAAGCCAAGCATTTTAAAAAGACTCAGCTAAATCTGACATGAACACTTGAGGACGTACTTTTCCTACTTTAGTTTTCATTTCATTAAAAAATAATGACAGCACATCTTGATCAGACCTGTGTGAGATAAGAAAAGTACGTACTTTTCCTACTTTAGTTTTCATTTCATTAAAAAATAATGACAGCACATTTTGATCAGACCTGTGTGAGATAAGAAAAGCACAAGGAAAACCTTGTCTCATGTCGTCAAGCACAAGAAGTGTAATTAACTCGAAACGATCCATGAGTTCCATCGATGCAAATACAGTCACTGCCGTACTACTTCAGAATTTCACATTGAGCATTCTTCATAATGATGAGGACAAAGTCTTCACTTCTCAGGAGACGTTGACTTTGGCTGCTTGTACCTTGTGGTTTGTAGAATAAAACACAGGGATTACCGTTGGCATTGATTTCGTTTACCCACGCTTCTACGCTGATGCCATCGTCTTTATGTCTCATGACCTCAGAACGTAAATTATTACACTGCTCAATCTTGTATAAATCTTTATCTGTCAGTAGATGGATACGCTCTAGCATGGAATCAGATATGTCTCTTACTTTGTCGGGTATCGCTTGCAATGGTATCTTGTTTGCGACGTCGATGGCTAACGTGTTTCTTTCTTCTTCTGTCAAATCTAAATGTCTAACACCATTTTGATGACCCACATGAGTAACCACGTATTTTACTTTGCAGCTACCATCTCCAGCTTCGGTTATTTCAATGCTGGAAGGATGTACACCTCCTATTTTGTTAGTGCCTTGGATTTTCATGCAGGGAATACCTTTACTCTTAGATACATAGTATCCTGAACGATGGCATACTAAGGAATGCCAAGTGACAGTGTCCGAAGTACGATATGACCCACACTTCTTGACGTAAAGTGACAACGTTTTTCTCTCAGTCTGCTTCTTCCACTCTGTGAATTCCTGGAAAGATGAAAATTCAGTCCCTTCAGATGCTATCGACACAGCATGTTTCATTGGCAAGTGATCATAATTGTTTTTCATCGAAAGAACTGAAATAACGGACAACGGGCATTTCACTTTCATAATTTATTTATTTATTTATTTCTTACACCATGGATCCAACTGTGACAATTTCACATGGATGTAGTGTGTGTCAATTTTTACATTGTCAATGACAAGTACTTGTACACTATGTTTACAGGTAAAGAATATAAAGTTACTTAACCACTACAATGATCCATAACACAATATAATGGAATGAGAATCCTTAGACCTACAGATTACAGGCATAAAACAAAGTAAATTAAACCTGAAAAGGTCATATAACCCAGACTGTTAAATATAAGCAGTTAACACTAAAAGAGTTACATATGTGACAAGAATGTTCAGCTTAATGTTCAATTTATATGATAATACATCTTATTTTAAGGCCGTTTCTCACTGTGTTTCATAAACTCTTCCAAACTGTAAAATGACATGGCTAAAAGAAATTGCCTCAGAAGCTCTTTAAATGTAGATTTGTTGGCAATTTCACATTTGATTTCTGGAGGAAGAGCATTAAATATCTTTATACCAGAGGACTGTACACCCTTCTGCACAATCTTCAAATTTTTACCTTCAGTGTGGAAATCATGTTTCCTCCTTGTGTTATACTGATGGTATTCACTGTTACATTTGTATAAATCAGTGTTTTTACTTATGAAACACATAAGTGAGTATATATATTGAGAAGTAGTTGTAAGAATTCCCAGATTCCGGAATAGGCTTCTGCAGCTGCATCTAGGATGTACACCAGACATCACTCTTACAACACGCTTCTGAGCAATGAATATTTTCTTTGCAAGAGGTTGATTTCCCCAGAAAATAATTCCATATGCCATCAAAGAATGGAAGTAACCATAGTATGCAGCTTTTTTAATGCTTAAGTTTGCACTGACAGAGATGATTCGCATTGCAAAAACTGAAGAGCTGAGTCTCTTGTAAAGATCTAAAATGTGATGGGACCAGTTTACTCTACAGTCAATCTTCACGCCTAGAAACTTTGTTACTTCCACTCTTTCTATGACCTGTGTGGCATATTTAACAGTCATTTCTTCCTCAGTTTTGGCAGTTGGGGTGAACTGAATATAATTAGTCTTACTCAGGTTAAGTGAAAGACCATTTGCAGTGAACCATTTCATTAAATCTATAAGAATAGTATTAACAGACTCTTGAACATTTTCACATTTAAGACCATTAACCATTATGTTAGTATCATCTGCAAAGATGGTAAAATTGCACTGAATCATTGAAGAATAAGGTAAATCATTTATAAATAACAGGAACAGTAAAGGACCAAAAATAGAGCCCTGTGGAACTCCACAATTTATGTCTCTCCATTCCGATGAAATCATTCCACCACACAAATTGTCTGACTTATCTAAGACTACTTTCTGTTTCCTCTCTGTCAGGTATGACTGAAGCCAGTTATTTGCTACACCACTTATTCCTAGACGGTCTGCCTTCAGTAACAGTATTTGGTGGTTCACAGTGTCAAAGGCTTTACATAAATCACAAAATAACCCTGTTGTCACCATTTTCTCATTTAGAGATTCCAAAACCTTATCTATAAAAGCATATATTGCTTGTTCAGTTGACAGACCTTTCCGGAAACCAAACTGATGTTTGCTGAGAATATTGAATTTATGTAGGTGTTCTAAAATTCTAGAATACATGAGCTTTTCTAGTACCTTTGAAAACACAGTCAGGAGAGATATTGGTCTGAAATTTTTAACATCAGTTTTCTCCCCTTTCTTAAAGAGAGGCTTCACGATAGCATACTTTAGTCTATCAGGAACAATTCCTTGCTGCAAAGAGGCATTGAAAATATGACACAGTATAATGCTTACAGAAGTACAACACTGCTTTAACAATTTGCTAGAAATATTGTCTACTCCACAGGAGTTCTTGGTTTTCATGGAGGCAATTGTTCTTTCAATTTCTGATACTGTAACAGGTCTAATATGCATTTGGATGATTTTGTTAGGGAAAGCATTTCGCAAAAAGGTCAGGGCATCATTCACAGAACCCTTGTAGCCTATTTGCTCAGACACTGACAGGAAGTGTTTATTAAAGATTTCAGCTATGATCTCAGGATTTTGCACAAGATTCCCTTCATGTTTGATTATGAAGTTTTCTACAGCTCTTTTTTTATTGTTCCCTGTCTCCTTGTTAACTATTTGCCAGACAGTCTTCATTTTATTATTGGAGTTATCAATTTCTTTTACATAATACAGTGCTTTTGATGTCTGAATAACTTTCTTTAGGATTTTACAATACATGTTATAATGGCTGATTAATTCTCTGTCCCTTGACCCTCTGGTTGCAACATAAAGTTCTCTCTTATATTTACATGACACCCGAATACCCTTTGTGATCCATGGCTTCTTTAAGGACGAGGAAATATTGTTCCTAACAAACTTTTTAGGAAAAGCTTCTTCAAAGCGGGATAGGAATTCATTTATGAATATGTTGAACTTTGTATCAACATCATCTACTCTGCGAACTGAATTCCAATCTTCATGCTGCAGCTTATGGTTAAAAAATTCCAGGGTCTCTTTGTTCATAAGTCTGATTGCCTTCCAGGATGGGACTGCTTTCTTGACAGGTCTGTAGTCATGTAGAGTGAGGAGCTGTCCATCATGGTCTGATATGCCATTTACTATTGCAGTGACAGTGAAGTTCTGGTATAAATTTACATCTAAAAATATATTGTCTATCAGAGATTGACAGTCAGGTGTGATCCTAGTAGGAAAGTCAACCACTGATGTAAGATTGTAGGAACTCAGCAAATTCTGGAGCTCTACTTTGTTGTTGCATTCCATTGCGAAGTTGACATTAAAGTCCCCAAGTAAGATAATGTCATTATTTTTAGAAAATAAGGTTGATAGTAACAATTCTAACTGAACCACAAAGACTGTGAAATTGGTTCCTGGTGCCCTGTACACTGTAACTACTATTAATTTGGAACTGTTTAATGTCACTTCTATTGCACACACTTCAAACTGTTGGTCACTGCAATATTTCCTTACATCTACAGATCTAAAAGTTAAATTATTCTTAATGAAAATTACTACTCCACCTTTTCTCATGCTATCTCTACAGTAGTAGGTGGCAAGGCTATAACTGTCTATATGTAACATTTCAATTCCTTCTGTAATATGGTGTTCTGAGAAACATAAGATCTG
Source organism: Schistocerca serialis cubense (assembly GCF_023864345.2). NCBI lineage: Eukaryota > Metazoa > Arthropoda > Insecta > Orthoptera > Acrididae > Schistocerca > Schistocerca serialis. Next base: position 1,649,735 of record NC_064640.1, read on the forward strand.
AGCATTGTTCATAAAGTTTTTGTTATTTATGTTAACTTCTAATTGATCTAGTTTGCTTCTTATTCCCCTTATGTTTTGATGAAAAATGGAGAAGTTGTTTGGATTATTACCTATTTTGGTGGTTTCTTCTTTCTCGTGCCTGTGGTTAAAAAATCCTTCAGATGAGGAGGACACACAACTTTACGTTTACCTCCTGTTCTCTGTGATGATGTCGATTTTTCTTCAGTAGATGCTTCCTTCTTTACTGAAGATGATGAAACTGATGACTTGCTTGTTGATTTACCTTGAGCTGATGCTGTCAATTCCCTTGGAGATGATGAAGCTATTGACTTGCTTGCAGGTGGGGATAAGATTGCTGTTGCTGTAGGCTCCAGGGGTTGTACTGCTGTTGCAGCTGGTGTTTCTGCTGGCAGTGATATTTTTGACGAACTGCATGTAGGCAGGTGCACAAGTGGTGTTGCTGTAGGTTCACAGAGTGGAAATGCTGCCTTTTCTTCTTCTGCAGTACATGTAACCATTGAGTTATCTCTGTTTGGTGAAGAAACAGAATCATCTGAGCATCTAGGTACTGAAACTTCTGATCCATTCATTTTCTTCGTTTTTGTTATTAAGCATACTGGCAGAGGGATTACAGCACGACCTTCCACTGTGTTGCAGTTAATAGAATTTAACAATTGTTTGCACATAGCTTCCTTTCCCTGTGCGTTCCTGTGCATACCATGCTTTGTAAAGTGAGCTCTCTCCATGCTGTTTGCGTCAATAAAGGTAGCCTGTGGGAAACTGCAGCAGAGTTTTCTTATTTTCCTGTTGACTTTGTTAATTTCTAGGTTAACACACGAGCTACTTATTAAGTCATGCCTATGTGGAACACTAAGCACGAAAACTTTTATATGTGAGAGTTTTTCCAAAGTTTCTTTGAGTGCTCTTGTTGCATGATGGCTTTCATTACGATAAACATCGTTTGCACCACCTATTATGACACAGACAGAGGAATTTTTTGTTAGCTTTTCACAGTTTTTCACAATCTCGCCAAGAGGTGCACCTGATTCCACAACACTAGTAATTTTGTAGCGAGATTGCATAGCTATCATTATACTGGCTACTCCTTTGGCATGGCTATCTCCTAATATACATATTTCACTTTTATTTGGCACTGGATTGACATTAAGTTTCTTCCCTGTAGATTTACAAGTTAAACTCACTTTTTTGAGGTTGCTGTTTTCATCATTGGCAAACTTAAACATCACACTCGCAGCATTTAATTGTTCAGTAGGCCTGTATAATAACAGCTTGCTGCACTTGTTAGTATTTGCCGAGAATAATGTTAACATAGGTTCATGATGTTTTGAATCGATCGTTTCTATAGGATTAGGGAAACGATTACAAATAACACTTTCTTCCGAGTTTCTTCTTTTTTCAAAAGAACTTACCACTTTTTCAATGTCGAGGACGTATTTTCTTGCATTCTGTAAATCCTGTTTCAAACAATCTTCAACGGATTCATTGTGACCATTTAAAAATTTCGTGAGAGCAGTTACTTGTGGATCACACTGCGCCTGGCCACAACAACATGAGTGATCTGTCGTATTTATTTTACACAAACACGAAGAGTGAATCCACTTATTAATCACTGGACACAATCTGATACCTTCTATAACCTCTTCATTGCACAATACGCAATTTATATCAATAATACTACTAAATTTCGCGGAGCAATTTACTATAACGTCTATACTCGCCGCCATCTTGTTACTGTGCATCTCTTTTCTGGATTTATCATATTTCTGATGGTGTTGTCCTAGTTCAAGAAGGAGAAAACCTTCACACTTTCACATTAACTCGAAGATTTCACACGATGAAAACGAAAACATACACAATAGACCACATAGGCTACTAGCATCAGGCCGCTATTCGCCGAACATGCCGTTTTCCGTGTCGTCTGCTGCATCGGCTCTTTTCGCTGACGCTCGGCTCCGGTGCCGCAGTTATGCATCGTTCAGCAGTTGCTTGTAGACACACTTACGTCTGGGAACTGTAAATTGTGGAGCCGTTTAGGTGAACTCGGCTAACTTCGTTTCGGCTGACTTCGGGTCAGCTCCACTCGTAGCCCTTCTGGTGGCAGACGACAGTTTACAGTTGACAGTCGCGATTGCTTACGGCTGAGTCTTGTGTGTACTGTTCGTTACGTCGCTTGTTTTCGATGTTGTTACCGTGTTGTTGTTATTGTGTGGTCCGGTTCTTATTAGAAATATGGAGCAATACAGTTGCAATTTGTGCACTGCAACTTATAGCAACAGTAGAAAATTATGTCGCCACATCCACTGGAAGCACCCGGTTGCTGTTGGTGAAAAATTTACATGTGTTTTGTGTGGGTATACCACTCCCAAAGCAGATTCTATAAAGCGTCATGAGAACGCTGTACATAAAACAGAACGCCAAAATATAGTACTGTGTGCTTTATGTGACTTTGGCAGCTCAAATAGCAACGGAATGCTTCAACATTATTCATCGCTCCATGTTCTAGTTATCCACGAAGAAAATCATGAATTTTGTGATCAAAGTAAATTTTATGAATGTAAACGTGAATTAGAAAAAGATACTGTGAGTGAATGTGTACATGCAAGAGGACAATGTAATAAAAGTGTGGATGGAAGCAGTAAGTTATATTTTAAGTGCCACCGTGTTGGAATTTACAAACCCCATGGAAGCAATAAGCATCACTTAAAACTAATGGGCAGTAATAAAATTGGTGGTCACTGCCCATCTAGAATGGATGTGACACTTTACCCATCAGGCCAAGTGAAAGTTATGTTTTGCAGCACACATGTGGGTCATCAGCAAGAGATGGGCCGGTTGAGGCTTTCGAAATTTGAAAGAGAGGAAATAGCTATGAAAATTCCGTTTGATCACAGTCTCGACTCCCTTAGATATCCGATTCAAGATTGTTGTTTGCAGCGTCATAACTTGCTGTCAAGAAAAGATATCCACAATGTAGCACAAAGTTACAACCTGAAGTCTGAGGCTATAAGACATAAAAACGATTGTACTAGTGTGGAATCGTGGGTGAGGGAGATGCAGGAGACAGGATCTGTTGTCCAGTACTACAAACCACAAGGTGTTGCATCACAAGAATACAATTTGCAAAATGAAGATTTCATTTTAATAATGAACGAAGCTCAAAAAGATATGTTGGTGAAATTTGGAAATAACTGTGTTTGTATGGACAGCACCCATGGTTTAAATGACTATGGGTTCGAATTGACAACGTTATTGGTATTAGACGAATTATGGAAGGGATTTCCATGTTCATTCATGTTTTCTAATAGAGGAGATCTTCCAGTTATGGAAGTTTTTTTAAGTGTCATAAGAAACGCACTGCAAGTCCCAGTACATACAAATGTGTTGATGTCTGACATGGCAGATGTATTTTTCAATGCCTGGTGCAAAATAATGACGCCACCTAAGCAAAGATTGTTCTGTTCATGGCATGTTGACAGAGCATGGAGAAAAAAATCTGTGTAGGGTAAAGGGACATGAAAATCAAGTGCAAGTATATAAGCTAATTAGAACATTAATGGAGCACAAGAACCGAGAAAGTTTTCAGGGAATTTGAGAAGAGGCTATACACTACATGAAAACAGAACCGGACCTTTCGGAATTTGGGATGTATTTTGAAAAAACCTACAAGGCCACATCTACAAATTGGGCATATTGTTACCGACAGCACAAAACGCCAAACACAAACATGCATTTAGAAAGAATGCATGGTGTGATCAAACACATATATTTGAAGGGAAATACGCCCAAGTGACTGGATGTGGCTATCCACGCACTTATGTGCTACTTGCGAGACAAGTTGGGTGACAGGTTGATTCATCTGAATAAAGGAAAACTGACAACCAAATTATCAACCATAAGGCAATGGCATCTATCATCAGAGCAGTTGAAACCTGAAAATGTTATTTGTGGAGATAGAGACTGGGAAGTAGTATCAGCAAACAATGAGGAGACATACATTGTAAAAAAATTGCAAGGCAGTCTATGCAAATGTGAGCCACGTTGCTCTGATTGCAAAGCTTGTATTCATTTAGTTTGCACATTTACAGCTGAAAAAGTTGATAGCAAACCTGAGTCCTCGGACACTGACTTGATTGTCTGTGAACCAGCTTGTGGCGATAATCAGGACGTCATAATAAAGGAGCTGCAAAACCCTGTCACATCGAGACACTTTAAAAGCCTGGGACACAAGCGAGAAAAGATTTTGCACAGTTTAATCTATGTCTGAATGAAGCCACATCTGAAGAGGCATGTGAAGTCATCAGTAAATGTCTGTCCTCTCTGATGCCCACTCTTCAAGCTATGCAGTCTACATCAACTAAATTACCTGCCCTTTCATCAAGCAAAGTTTCTCAATTTGAGCCTCAGAAAAGGTTTGTGGCCACCAAAAGGAAACGGGGAAACAACGTGTGAGCCAATCATGAAGCCTGACACGTGAAATATTGTCACTGGACTATTGCCAAACCATCAAGATCAGGGATTGAGCAGTGACTGATATACCCTTTGCAGGAGGGGTCCTGAGCCTTCAATGTGGAGACTTGGAATGGGGACTATACACAGTTTTTGAGTTAACGTTTAGAACCCTATTATTCTTGAATTGCTTTATTGATTTATTGTTCCATTTTCATCTGCAGCTGCACAGTGCGCAAGAGATACATAATAAAACATATTAATATATTAATAAGTGATGAATACTTAAATAAATGTTGTTACGCTATATACAGAGAGAGAAAATACAAACGTTCTTCTGAATGATATTACATTGGGTTAACATAGAAAAATTTATTTTTGTAGGCATTCATTTACTGTGTAAAAGCAGTGATCAACCAAGTACGACTTCTATTTAGATTTGAAGTGACCAGTGTTCTGTATGTGTTTAATGGTATCTGGAAGGCATTGTATAGATTGATACTAGGATGGATAAGAGTTTTGAAATAACTTTTTGTTGGTGCTTTGAACATGTACATCCAATTTTTGTCTTGTATCATAGCTGTGTATTGTGTGATTTTGAGTTATGAGTGGTCTTTTTGTATGTAAGTTTTGCTTTTAAATACATTATATTGTCAAGTATATACATGCAAGGAAGTGGCAGGATCATCCTTTTTTGAAACAATGATCTACATGATTTGCGATTATCTACCCCTTCCATTATTCTTATAAATTTTTTTAAAATTTTGAATGTTTTGATGACGTCTCCAGAATTTCCACAGAACATAATCCTATACGGCAGGTGAGAGTCTACAACTACATAATATACACACTGAAGGGTGTTTTAGCTGGTACAATTTTTCAATGTATGTAACATAAAACAAGAAGTACTTAATTTTTTGTTCATTTGCTTAATATGTGCTCTCCATTTCAAGTTATCTTATAGATGAAGTCCAAGAAATTTGGTACAGGCTGTTTTCGGAGTTGTCTGTCTGTATAACTCTAGATTGGGTGATATCAGATTTTTTGTTAGTGCTGTGTGTGTATATCCATAGCTACAGTTTTTCCAGTGTTTATTATGAAGTCATTGTCATCATAGTAACATGTTGGCCTGTCAGTGGCTTCTCTTATGTGTTTTACAAAAACACATAAAACATATTTTTTAATTGACTGGTGTACTGAAGTTTTTCTCATATTTTGGAGATGAGGAGCAAGATCAATTACCTCCTTAGCCTCTCCATTTCTGATTGATGAAATACGTAGCAAAAGGTGGGTAATTCTTCATTCTATTATACATACTGATACGTATCTGCAAATTTTTACAGCACTCTTGGAGGCTTTTTTAGCGAGGCACTCCATACGTAAATGGAGTGGGGGAAAAATCTAATAATCAGCACAGAGGGTATAACCTCTGTCATACACTTCAGAACGAAAATCAGCTGAGAAGCTACCGAGTATAGATTTGTTTTATCTACATAGCCACATTACTGATCATATTTCATGATCATTCTCCTTGAATATAATTGTGGATGTATGAAATGTTGCCATTAAAGAATTATGTTGACAATGATATACCCACATACCAAACTTTAGGCTTGTCATGCAATTCAAATCAAATTTCATCAAAATGGTAACTGATGAAATTTTAATAGACATCTGAACAATCTGATACAGAATGTCTTATGTGCAATTTATATTGAATATCTGAGGTAATTAAGATTACAAATCTTATCAAAGAAAGATACTGTCTTCTACTTCACCTTGGTTCTAACCACATAAAAATTGAGCTTTGACGGTTTCCTTTACATTTGAAAGCCTTTATCATTAGCAGCAATGATTTTCATTTGCTTTTCCTTTATCATCAAAAAACACAAATGGCAATCAGAGCGCACAGGCAATTAATGTTGTGAACTTCCACTGTTACACTAAAGTACTTGTAAATTCCTGTAAACACAGTTTGCACGTAACTACCAATTTCTTAACCCGAAATATCTTTAGCGAGTAAATTTCCTATGTCACTAATACTGAGATTAATTATAGAAACAGAGTACCAACGGGTAATGTGTAAATCTTACTCTAATAATAGGCTCATTACGCTAATTACCTTATTTCATAAAGCCTGCCAGCTGTTTCTGACTCTTCAGTCCAGTGCAACCTATTAATAAATACTTCACCTCAGGCTTATGAAATAGCAATGTCGAAAAGGCTTCCTTCGAATCAAGTTTTAAATTTAGGACATATCAAGAAAAGCAGACACTAGGATGGCAATTGAGGTGTGAATAAGATCATACTTTCTGATTAAAACTTGAAATAAAAAAATATGAAATCGCTCAAATGTTTTGTGAAATGATTTATTATCTAAAAGTTTATTTATTTATTGTTCCGTGGGAACAAATTAAGGAGAAGACTCCATGGTCATGGAACGAGTCAATACAAGAAATTATAACACAAAAGTAGAAACAGATAAAATTAAATATAAGAAACATATTCAGGCGACAATTTGTAAGTTTAAATAAAGAAAATCAACAATGTAACACTGGAATTTGCTTAATTTTTCAGCTCTTCCAGGAGCTCCTCGACAGAATAGGAGTGAGCCATGAGGAAACTCTTCAGTTTGGACTTAAAAGTGATTGGGCTACTGCTAAGATTTTTGAGTTCTTGTGGTAGCTTATTGAAAATGGATACAGCAGAATACTGCACTCCTTTCTGCACAAGAGTCAAGGACGTGCATTCCACATGCAGATTTGATTTCTGCCTAGTATTAACTGAGTGAAAGCTGCTAACTATTGGGAATAAGCTAAGATTGCTAACAACAAACGACATTAAAGAAAATATATACTGTGAGGGCAATGTCAGAATACCCAGACTATTGAATAGGGGTCGACAAGAGGTTCTCGAAATTACACCACACATGGCTCTAAGAGCCCGTTTTTGAGCCAAAAATACCCTTTTTGAATCGGAAGAATTACCCCAAACAATAATACCATATGACATAAGCGTATGAAAATATGCGAAGTAGACTACTTTTTGTGTTGAACTGTCACTTATTTCAGATACTGTTCTAATGGTAAATAAAGCAGCATTTAGTTTCTGAACAAGATCCTGAACATGGGCTTTCCACAACAGCCTACTATCTACCCAAACACCTAGGAACTTGAACTGTTGCGTCTCGCTTATAATATGCCCATTCTGTCTCGTCAAAATATCAGTTCTTGTTGAATTGTGAGTTAGAAACTGTAAAAACTGAGTCTTACTGTGATTTAGCATCAAATTATTTTCCACAAGCCACAAACTTATTTCATGAGCTACATTACTTTATACCGTTTCAATATTACACACAAGATCCTTCAATACCAAGCTGGTGTCTTCAGCAAACAGAAATATTTTTGAATCACCTGTAATAGTAGAAGGCATATCATTTATATAAATAAGAAACAGCAGTCGCACCAGCACCGACCCTTTGGGGAACGCCCCAATTGGGACTGAACATCACTACCACTCTCAATATTGCGGAGAATTACTTTCTGCTTTCTGTTCTTAAAGTAAGAGGCAAACCAATTGTAAGCTACTCCCCTTACTCCATAATGGTCCAACTTCTGCAGTAATATTTCGTCGTCAACACAGTCAAAAGCCTTCGTTAAATCAAAGAAAACACCTAGCGTTCGCAACCTTTTATTTAATCCGTCCAAAACCTCACAGAGAAAAGAGAATAAAGCATTTTCAGTTGTTAAACCGTTTCTAACACCAAACTGTACATTTGACAGCAAATTATGTGAATTTAAATGCTCCAGTAACCTTCTTTATACAACCCTCTCGATTAGCAAACACCGATGGCATAGAAATAGGTCTATAGTTGTCAACATTATCCCTGTCTCCCTTTTTCTAAAGTGGCTTCACTACCCAGTACTTTAATCGGTCAGGAAACCGACCACTCCTAAAGGAAAATTTACCGATATGGCTAAGTACTGGGCTAACATACATAGAACAATACTTCAGTATTCTGCTAGATACCCCATCATATCCATGAGAGTTCTTGGTCTTTAGTGATTTAATTATTAACTCAATCTCCCTCATGTCAGTATCATGGAGGAGCATTTCAGGTAACTGTCTCGGAACACTTTTTTCTATGAGCGCTATATGATTCCCTGTTGGGACTGGATTTCTATTTAGTTCACCTGCTATATTCAGAAAGTGATTATTAAATACTGTACATATATGCGACTTATCAGTAACACGGACATTCCCACTACGCACTGATTCTATATCCTTGACCTGTCTCTGCTGACCAGCCACTTCCTTTACGGCTGATCATATGGTTTTAATTTTATCCTGAGACTTAGCTATTCTATCTACATACCACATACTTTTTGCCTTCCTAATAACTTTTTTAAGCACCTTACAATACTGTTTGTAATGGGCTGCTGCATTTAGATTTTGACTGTTTCTAACGTTTTGATATAATTGCCACTTTGTTCTACAGGATATTCTTATCCCTCTAGTCAGCTACCCAGGCTGCCTGTTTGTGCTAGTATCCTGTTTTGAATGTTCTAATGGAAAGCAACTTTCACAGAGCTCGAGAAAAGTCTTGAGGAAAGCATTATATTTACCGTCTACTGTATCAGCACTATAAACATCTTGCCACTCTTGTTCCTTGATAAGGTTTACAAAGGTCTCTACAGCAACTGGATCAGCTTTCCTAAAAAGTTGATGACTATATTTAACACGTGTTGCAGCACAAAAATCTTTTAGTGTTAAAATTTGTGCATCATGATCTGAAAGGCCATTCACCTTTCTGCTAACAGAATGCCCTTCTAGTAATGAGGAATGAACAAAAATATTGTCTATGGTTGTTCTACTGTTCCCTTGCACTCTCGTTGGAAAGAATACAGTTTGCATAAGATTATATGAATTAAGGAGGTCTACCAGCATCCTTTTCCTTGCACAATCACTTATACAATTAATATTGAAGTCACCACATATAACTAACTTTTTGTATTTCCTATAAAGTGAACCAAGAACCTCCTCTAGCTTTAGCAAAAATGTTGTGAAATCAGAGTCAGGGGATCTAAAAATAACAACAGTTAGAAGTTTAGCTCCACTAAATTTAACCACACCTGCACAACATTCAAACATCTTTTCAGTACAGTACTTTGAAACATCAATTGACTCAAATGGGATACTGTCTTTCACATACATGGCTACTCCCTCACACCGCAAAGAGCTCCTAGAAAAGCTGCCACCCAACCTGTATCCTGGTAAAGGAAGCCTCTGAATTATCTCCTTATTTAAGAAGTGTTCAGATATACCAATAATTTCAGTCAACATCTATAAGCAGTTCACTAACTTTACCTCTAATACCTGGTATATTTTGATGAAATATACTAATTCCCTCATTAATCAGATACCTAAGCTTTGTCGAAAGTGGTTCTTTTGTTAGAGAGACTTCCCTTAAGCAGGAATACCTATCAGCTGACTTCAATCTAAAAAAGGTACAGCTCTAACACCCACTACTACAGGAATTTTCCCATGAGTGATCCCACCACCCCCACCTATGCAGTCACCTATAAGCTTTACCAACTTCCCCTTCCCATACCTGTTGAGGTGCAGGCCATGTCTATTGAAACCCGTCCTGCTGATGGACCCCACTGACACCACTGAAATGTGACTCATGCCTTCTGTCATTAGCGCACCCCCAAATCTCATGTTATTACACCTGACGGCTGTATTAAGATGAGGCTGATCGTGACGCTGAAACAGTTCCACAAAATGCACATTCGTGTTGCCAGTTTGAGTGGCTATCTTTCCCAGGTCACCATCTATGTCATACTCCGCATCCCTATCAATACTATTACCAGCCCCACCCACAATCACTACCTGATCCTCTTTAGTAAAATCCCTACATAACCCCCCCCCCCCCCCCCCCCCCTATGTTAACAATCACCTGAGCCAAACCTGCATTAGGCTTCACAATGCTGGTGACCTGGTACTCACCCCCCAACACTTCCTGCAACTGCTGGCCTAAACCTCTACCATGAGAACTACCTAACAGCAGAACCTTCTTCTTTCTCTTAGACTTTGCAACTGTCCTAGCCACCGTAACTGCTGAGGTCTGCTGCATACTTCTTACATCTACAGCTACTAGAGATTCTTCTCCACTAGACTCTGACAGTTGGTCATATCTATTGCAAACACCAATAGTAAAACTATCTGAAAATCTCCTTCTCCTAGCCGATCTCTTGCCAACAGCCAGCTCCCATTCCCCAACCTCCTTCTCCCTCCTCATCCTATCTAGCTCCTCCTGTGTGTTTTCCAACTGCACCTGAAGGGCACAGATCTTACGCTCCTGCTCCTCTATCAACTTACTCTTGCTACATAACCTGCAGTTCCAGGAGAGGAAATAAATAGATTAAAGATACATCTGACATGCCACGAATGATGCGTGACTTCATGTACAGCAAATGAGACACATCAAATGTACTTTGGCCACACCTGACAAATATACTTTGACATGCATTGTAAAAACTATGGATAAAACTTTGTACATAGAACATACGATAAGGATTACAATGTAATGAGTTAAATTTTTTTTTTAAATGATCAGTTTCGAACCAGAGCGCAACTTCCAAGGGCAGCGCATTAATCACAGATGCTACCCACTTTTTTTAAAAAAAAAATCTCATTTTCTTCGTTATAGTTCGTTGCAATTGTTCGTGGCGGATGTCCCCAGACGCCCGTTGAAGTTCGTTATTGATCCATTCACTCAGTTTTTTTTTTTTTTTATTACAGAGGACAGCTAACTCTCTGACCGAACATGCTGAGCTACCGTGCCGGCACCTACGCTACAGATGCCACGGAATAAGCGGACTAACATTTTTATAGTTAGCGGTCTTAAATACACTCCTGGAAATTGAAATAAGAACACCGTGAATTCATTGTCCCAGGACGGGGAAACTTTATTGACACATTCCTGGGGTCAGATACATCACATGATCACACTGACAGAACCACAGGCACATAGACACAGGCAACAGAGCATGCACAATGTCGGCACTAGTACAGTGTATATCCACCTTTCGCAGCAATGCAGGCTGCTATTCTCCCATGGAGACGATCGTAGAGATGCTGGATGTAGTCCTGTGGAACGGCTTGCCATGCCATTTCCACCTGGCGCCTCAGTTGGACCAGCGTTCGTGCTGGACGTGCAGACCGCGTGAGACGACGCTTCATCCAGTCCCAAACACGCTCAATGGGGGACAGATCCGGAGATCTTGCTGGCCAGGGTAGTTGACTTACACCTTCTAGAGCACGTTGGGTGGCACGGGATACATGCGGACGTGCATTGTCCTGTTGGAACAGCAAGTTCCCTTGCCGGTCTAGGAATGGTAGAACGATGGGTTCGATGACGGTTTGGAAGTACCGTGCACTATTCAGTGTCCCCTCGACCATCACCAGTGGTGTACGGCCAGTGTAGGAGATCGCTCCCCACACCATGATGCCGGGTGTTGGCCCTGTGTGCCTCGGTCGTATGCAGTCCTGATTGTGGCGCTCACCTGCACGGCGCCAAACACGCATACGACCATCATTGGCACCAAGGCAGAAGCGACTCTCATCGCTGAAGACGACACGTCTCCATTCGTCCCTCCATTCACGCCTGTCGCGACACCACTGGAAGCGGGCTGCACGATGTTGGGGCGTGAGCGGAAGATGGCCTAACGGTGTGCGGGACCATAGCCCAGCTTCATGGAGACGGTTGCGAATGGTCCTCGCCGATACCCCAGGAGCAACAGTGTCCCTAATTTGCTGGGAAGTGGCGGTGCGGTCCCCTACGGCACTGCGTAGGATCGTACGGTCTTGGCGTGCATCCGTGCGTCGCTGCGGTCCGGTCCCAGGTCGACGGGCACGTGCACCTTCCGCCGACCACTGGCGACAACATCGATGTACTGTGGAGACCTCGCGCCCCACGTGTTGAGCAATTCGGCGGTACGTCCACCCGGCCTCCCGCATGCCCACTATACGCCCTCGCTCAAAGTCCGTCAACTGCACATACGGTTCACGTCCACGCTATCGCGGCATGCTACCAGTGTTAAAGACTGCGATGGAGCTCCGTATGCCACGGCAAACTGGCTGACACTGACGGTGGCGGTGCACAAATGCTGCGCAGCTAGCGCCATTCGACGGCCAACACCGCGGTTCCTGGTGTGTCCACTGTGCCGTGCGTGTGATCATTGCTTGTACAGCCCTCTCGCAGTGTCCGGAGCAAGTATGGTGGGTCTGACACACCGGTGTCAATGTGTTCTTTTTTCCATTTCCAGGAGTGTATTTGTCGGCTATTTGAGGTCAGACAATAAATGCGTGTCTTCACTTCATTCACGAAGTAGTCAAACATTTCGGTGCACATTCTCCTACATTCACAGAATTTGTTTGTGATCCTCGTAGTTGATGGATAAATTCACAGGTGGCATCGTTAGAAACAGTTGGTCGGCTGTGAAGTCTGCCGAACCGAAGTTAGCCGAGTTCACCCGATCGGCTCCACGATTTGCAGTCCCCAGACATAAGTTGTAGACACAAGTCTTCAACTGGATGTGGTAGCTTCTGTGAACTACGTCACTACCCGTGTTTCGCTGTCGCTAGAGTCTAGTGAACTGACGTTACTAAAGCAAGAAAATATTGAATTGAAATGTGAATAGTGTTGTGCATGTGAAAAAAAACTTCAGTATTAGATGCACCTATTTCGGCAAATACACGGAGTGATACAACTGACAATCAACGAAAAAATTCAGCCGCCATTACGAAAGAAAAAGAAACTGAAGATACTGAAGAACCAAACAAATATAAGTGGACCAGCGTAACGCACAAAAAAGACAGAAAGAAGCATTATAGTAAGACAGAAAGTGAATTCTTTATTATAGATGACTCATTGTTGAAAAACATAGTCGTACCAAACTCCGAAATCGACATTCGACCTGGAATCAGAATGCATGAGTTACATACACACCTAAACAATGTCTTAAACTCGAGAGAGAACGCAGCAGATAAGCATAGCAGAAATCCAAAAGGTGTTTTAACCATGTGGGAACAAATTCGCTTTGAAACAACAGTGAGGAAGAAACTGTAAACCACACAAGAAACCTCATCCGACTGCCCAGAAGACTCTACCCAAATTCCAGAATAATAATAAGTGGCATTGTGTACAGAAGATCAGTGAGTGACAGCTATGTGCAGAGAATAAACGCCAATATTAAATAACAGTGCAATAAACTAGGAGTCGTTTTCACTGATCCCAACAAATTTCTAAGTGCAAAGTGTCTTGCCAAAGCTAGTCTACATCTGAATAGGTTGGGCTGAAAAATATTCAATAAGATGTTCATAGATACTTGCCAGATCATAAAAAATAAGGGAAACTTATAAGTAGTGATGGGGGTGAAAAAACTAGTGTAGCATTAAGAAAGACAGAACCCAACCATTATCTGGCAGGAAATGTGCTAAATCCTGTAAGTGCTAATCAAAGTAGGTATGCTATCCACCGGAATATAAATGGCTTAAACACTGATGCTTCTAACAATAAAAGCTCCAAAACAGATGAACTGGAAATCATTCTGTCAGAATATGCAAATATTAAAGTTGTTTGTTTAAATGAGCACTGGTTTACTGAAGACACAATTAAAATTCTAAACAGAATAGGGAACTTCAGATTAGCAAGTACCTTTTGCAGAAGAAACAAGTCACATGGAGGCTCATGTATACTTCTACATAGTGATACAAATTATGAGACCAAAAACTGTTTTATTTATTTAAATGAAGAATGTGTGTTCTAGAGCTGTTGTGTAGAAATAGTGGACTCACTAGCAAATGTTATAATAATCTCAATATACAGAATTCCAGGGACGTTAACAACAAAACTATTCTTATCTAAGCTTCAAATTATGTCAGAAGACCTTTGCAGAGAAGAAAAGAAAAAAGGTGTAGTGGCTGCTGATTTTAATATTCATATCACATGTTATAATAGCCATGCTTCAAGTTTCACTAACTTAGTAAAGAAATATTGTTTCAAATTGAATTTCTTTGAATCTACCAGAGACAATGGGCAGTCAGCAACATGCATTGACAATGTTCTAACCAATTATGTATATGAAGATGTGTATAAATTTTGTCTAGATCTAGTTATTTCAGATCATTGTGCACTGTTCATTGAGCTGCCACAGACAGACAGGAACATTTCATGTATGAGAACCCATATGAGCAGGAACTTTAGCAAAGAAAACTTGCAAACATTTAGTGAGAAGCTGAGAGATAAAACGTGGACTTTTGATTATTGTAACTCAAGTGACGTAAACCTTGAGAAATTCCTAAATAGTTTTCTTGGAGACTTAAATGAAACATTTCCACCTAGACTCTGCAGCATTAAAATAACAAATACAGTAAAGCGGATTATCCAGGGCATACAAATTTTCATTGTAAGGAAAAGGCAACTGCACAGAGAACTAAAATATAATAAAGATATTGATTTCATTAAATATGTTAGACTCTATAAAACCACATTTAAAAGAGCTGTCAAGGCAGCTAAACAACTGGCAAATAACAGGCTAATTTTAAAACACAAAAATAAGACAAAGGCTGTATGGTCTGTCATTAAATCTGAGCTAGGTGTTAAAGCCTGTAACCAATAAATTCCAAAAGTTGACATTGAAGAAAATACTATTGTAAATCCAACTCAAATACTAGAGCACTTTAATGAATTCTTTATAAATGTAGCAAAGTCTGATGTAGATATAACAGATTATCACAACAAAGTAAATCCCTTTGGCCTGGGCGAAAACTCTGAAAATTTTACAAAATTCTCAGAAGTATCTGTGGAGGATGTAGAAAATGCTATTCTAACATTAAGAAACAAAAAAAACTGCAGGTTGGGATGGAATACCCACCAAAGTTACTAAAATGGTACACAATAGAATTGCAAACCCACTAGCTCAGATAATAAATCAATGTTTTGAAAAGGGCTGTTTCCCAGATGCTGAAGTCAAACCACTCTTCAAGAAGGGATCAAGAGAGATCATGGGAAATTATCGCCCTATCTCGATTCTCCCAATCATATGTAAAATATTTGAAAAACTTGCTGTTGCACAAATCCAAAACTTCATTGCAAAATTTTCTTTTACTCTAAACAAACAATTTGGTTTTCAGCAAAAACACCATCGAGGCAGTAAACAGTTTCATTGAGAAAATAAGTACATCATTAGACAAGAGAAATAAGGTGGCAGGAATTTTCTGCGACCTCACAAAGGTGTTTAATTCCATAAACCACACATTGCTTGTTTACAAACTTGAAAAGTATGTCATTAGCGGCAGTGCCCTACAAAGGCTTAAATCCTACTTATCCAACAGAAAGCAAAGAGTTAGCATTTCTTCAAATGGCACATATCATTTTTCTGACTGGAAAATATATCTCAGGGTGTTCCACATGGCTCCATATTACGCCCAGTCCTATTTCTCTTTTATGTTAATGACTTACCATTAAATATAAGCTCCCCATCAGTTCTGTTCGCAGATGATACTTCTGTCTTAGTTGAAGATCAGGAGTCGTAAAAAATTCCCAAATCTGTGATCAGTACCCTCAGTACCTTAAACAAGCTACTTCGAATCCATTATTAGGTATGGTATTGTTTTTTGGGGTAACTCGACAAACATAGTGCGGGTACTAAAAATACAGAAAAAAATCATACGAAATATGTGCACTGCAAATCACAAAGAACCATGTCAACCATTATTTAGAAAACTTAAAATCTTAACTCTGCCATCCTTATAGATATATGACATTACTATATTTTTGTACACCAGACATGAATATTTGAGGGAAACCATTTTGTCCATTCACATGATACCAGAAACAAAGAAAATTTTATGCTCCCCACCCGCCGCCTCAGACTTTATGCCCAGGGACCTCAATACATGGGAATGAAAATTTGTAATAAATTAAAAGGGAACAAGTTGATGCAGATGAATTTAGGTTCACTGAAAAGAAAGCTATATGAGATACTGACACTTAAGTGTTATTACTCGGTGGATGAATTCATGTGGGATAAACTGTAAATTTGAGCTGGGTACAACGTGTTATCCTTATAACGTCGTTATTTATTGCAGTGCTACTATTTATTAATGTAAAAATCATTGTAATTGTTTTATAAATTTTTGACATGTCTCCTGTAAGCTAACCAAATGGATTGCAAATGTACGTCATAAGATGAATAAAACACAATTCACAATTGCTTTCAGTGATAAGTGCTGAAAATCTTCCGCCTTGACTGACATCTCTGCCCAAACTCTTTGTCTTTAAATATGTCTGCTTGTGTCTGTATATGTGTGGATGAATGTGTGTGTGTGTGTGTGCGCGCGAGTGTATACCCGTCCTTTTTCCCCCTAAGGTAAGTCTTTCCGCTCCCGGGATTGGAATGACTCCTTACCCTCTCCCTTAAAACCCACTTCCTTTCGTCTTTCCCTCTCCTTCCCTCTTTCCTGACGAAGTAACCGTTTGTTGCGAAAGCTAGAATTTTGTGTGTATGTTTGTGTTTGTTTGTGTGTCTATCGACCTGCCAGCACTTTCGTTCAGAAGTCACATCATCTTTGTTTTTAGATATATTTTTCCCACGTGGAATGTTTCCCTCTATTATATATATATATTTTGTCAATGACTGACACACAATAAGGTGTATCACCAGCTAGTGTGGCTTGCATTCTCAGAGAATTATCTTTGTGTGTTCTTCAAAGCTGCCAGCATGGCATACTCAAAAAATGTCACATTATCATTCTAATAGCCCTCAGTCATAGCGAACAGACTTCTACTCACTAAGTCTCCGTCAAGGAACCTGAAAACGACATCTGTAGATAATATGCGAAGAAGTTGTTATCAAGTCTAAGTGATTACACCAGGTTTGGAAATTAAACAGCGGCAACTATTTATTCACAACCAATACAAAAGAGTTACATGTTTGCACCTGTTACTGTGTTGTATATGAAAGGAATCTCCATGAAAATTGCAATAAGAGAAGAACATGAAATGAGTAGGAATTGGGTGTACCCCGGGCAACGTCAGAAAACACTACGAAGCGTGCTGATGACAGATCTTTTCACAACTGGTCTCCACTCAAGTGGACTGCATTCCGACCAGTCTTTTTCAAGGCCATTTGTTTTTATTTCCAAAAACATTGAGGGATTTTCCTGAGAGAAGGAAATATTAGTAGCAAATTTATGCCAAAAATATACATGTGACATTCTGTTAGTCCAGGAAACACACAGGGGAAGTACTAAAAACCATCCAAGAATTGCTGGTATGGAATTAATACTGGAATGGCCTCACAACAAATATGGCAGTGCCACCTTTGCCAGGCCTAACGTGAATACCACATGAGCCTCACTGACTGAAGAAAACATCAAGCTCCTCACAGGGCGAACTACATTCTTCTGCGTAACATCGGTCTACAAACCACCAGATGCCGATTTCAGGATTAAAACACCATCCAACTTCAATGATCAGGATGTGAACTTTGTCATAGGTGATTTCAATTGCAGAGCACATCATGGGGATACACAAACGGAACAAATGAAGCTGAACAGTAGACAATCTTAGTAACTGCTTAAAAACCTGAGTGGTGACCCTGTAAAATTACAAGGCAATTTTGTGAGAGTGACTCCTGATAAAGTGGCACCCCAGCTCCTGCAGAACACCAAAATAAAAGGAAGGACACCCAAAGAAGCTTTTCATTGCAACCCGAGAACATAGCATTATTTTCTTAGGGATCCCTTCTCCATGGCTGAACTCGAAACTGCCATCTCCAGCTTGAAGACGTATAAGGCTAAGGGTGTCGATGACCTTAGAGTTGAACAGATAAAAAACTTTGGCTGCAAAATGATGAAGTGACTACTAAGCCTAATAACGAGTCATTACAATACTGAAGCCTGGGAAGGAACCAAACGATCCAAAAATTTTCGAACTACCTCCCTTTCATGCCACACCTCCAACAGATTAGTACGGCTGGTACTTAACCAAACCAGTGTCACCCTCCAAGTGAAGTCTATCCCACAACAAGCAGGCTTTCGTGCTGGCAAATCATTCTGTAGTCAAATCTTGACTCTAACCCAGCACATCGAGGATGTTTTGAGCACGGAGAGATTACTGGAGTCGCTTTTGTTCTAATAGCTGCATACGACACTGTGAATCATAGGAAACTGTTAAAGAAAGCGTATGTCCTTACTAAGGACTACCAAATAACATCCCTTATTAGCACTGTCATTCGGAACAAAAGATTCCAAGTTTCATTACAGGGTAAGAGGAGTAGATGGTGAATGCAAAAGAAAGGTCCCCTCAAGCCAGTGTGCTTGCTCCAGCACTGTACAATATCTACACAAATGATCAGCCAATACCAGCAAGTACTAGGCTCTTTATCTATGCCGATGACACATAAGTACCGTTCAGGGGCCAACCTTTAAAGAAGTTGAGGCAAAATCGTCTCTAGCAATGGATGAACTCTCCAAGTACTACGATGCCAACCACCTGAAGCCCAGTCCCAGTAAAATTCAAGTGAGCGCCTTCCACATACAAAACAGGGAAGCGCAGCGAAAGCCGGACATCACACGACGAAGAGAGCAACTGAACATTGCCCGACACTCGTCTCCCTAGGTGTCACACTGGACAGGGCTCTAACACACAGGCAGCAATGTCTAAACGTGAAACAGGAAGTCACTGCTTGCAATGGGATACTTAAGAAGCCGATTGGCAGCAGCTGGGAAGCCAATCCACACCTCCTAAGGACTTCTGCACTCGAGCTTCGCGTATCAGCCACTGGGTACGCTGCTCCCACGTGGAACGCTTCACCTCACGCTAAGCAAGTCGATATTGCGGTCAACGATACTGCGAGGATCACCTCGGGATGCTTGGAGCTGACACCGGCGCAGAAATGGTAAAGATCTAGCTCCTGGCGCAAACCTACAACACTCTTTATGGAGGTCCCTCAACTGCATAAGAGTGGGTGTCCCATGAGGGAAGACCAACCTGAAGAAATGGGGAATGTTTCCAGCAAGCTCCGGCACCTTTTGTGACTGCGGGGCTGAAGAAGATCAGAGCCACCTACTTGTATGCCCCCTCCTGGACAACCTGTGCACAATACAAGATGTTTACAAAGGAAATGACAAAGCTATCACAACTGCCATTCTTTGGAAATGCTGACTGGACACGGAAATGAATGAATGACCTTTTTTTTTTTGTTTTAGGGCGCAAAACTGCTATGGTCATTAGCGCCCGGTCTGTGACTTAGGAAACAGTAAAAAACCGAAATTGAAAACCAGCAGCAATGGGAACGAAAGTCATAAAATTGGAGAAACTAAAAGCAGAAGGAAGGCTTAAAAATCCACTACAGAAAGGGGTTGGTTGTCCCCAAAAAAAGCTTCAAATGACTGACGTCATTTCACTGGCACTAATAAACTTGAGAATGCGGTCGGCTGAGCGCGTGTCATCTGCTAAAATCGACGATATATCAGGCGACAGCTGTAGACGGGAGCGTAACGGATTAAAATAGGGGCACTCAATTAAAAGGTGTCTTACCGTCCACAGCTGAGAGCAGTGGGGACAGAGTGGGGGAGGATCGCCGCTTAAAAGATTTCGATGGCTAAAAAGACAGTGCCCTATCCGGAGTCTAGTTAAAATTACCTCCTCCCGACGACGCATTCGGGAGGAAGAGGTCCAAGCACAAGGAAGAGCTTTCACGTCCCGCAATTTATTATGGGGAAGTGTCGACCAATGTGCGTACCATAAAAGAACAACTCGATGACATAAAATGCTCCGAACATCGGTGAAGGGAATCGACTGAATAGCTGGCCGAAGAAGAGAGACTGCAGCCTTGGCCGCTGTATCGGCTGCCTCATTCCCACAGATACCAGCGTGTCCCGGGAGCCAGAGGAATGCCACCGAAACTCCCCCCCATGTGGAGCAAGCGCAGACAGTCCTGAATCCGGTGGACCAGAAGGTGGACAGGGTAAAGAGCTTGGAGACTGAGGAGAGAGCTGAGAGAATCTGAGCAAATAACATACTGTATCCGCTGATGGCGGCGGATGTAGTGGACAGCCTGGAGAACAGCGTAAAGCTCCGCAGTAGAAACCGAACACTGGTCGGGAAGCCAAAAGTGATTTGGGGTATCGCCAACAATATAGGCACTCCCTACACCTAACGATGTTTTCGAGCCGTCGGTGTAAATAAATGTGGCGTCCGTCATTTGTGCACATAGAGCAGCAAATGCTCGACGATAAACAAGTGAAGGGGTACCATCCTTGGGAAATCGACAAAGGTCACGGAGCAGGCAGATCCGGGGACGGAGCCAAGGCGGTGCTGTACCCCAAGTTGTCAAGAAGGTTTTAGGAAAGCGGAAGGAAAGAGAATGGAGCAGTTGGCGGAAGCAGACTCCCGATGGTAGTAGGGAGGAGGGGCGGCCTGCATACCCTACATCAAAGGAGGCGTCGAAAAAAAGGTCATGGGCTGGATTAGCAGGCATGGAAGACAGATGGCTAGCGTAACGACTCAGAAGGACTGCTCGCCGATTGGGCAGTGGAGGTTCAGCAGTCTCAGCATAAAGGCTTTCCACAGGGCTGGTGTAAAAAGCTCCAAACACAAAACGTAATCCACAGTGGTGGATAGAGTTGAGATGCCGAAGAATAGACGGCCGAGCAGAGGAGTAGACTATGCTTCCATAGTCCAATTTCGAGCGCACTAAGGCGCGATAGAGGCGGAGAAGGACCACTCGGTCCGCTCCCCAGGCGGTACCATTAAGGACACGGAGGGTGTTAAGGGATCACAGACAGCGAGCCGAAAGATAGGAAATGTGGGAGGACCAGCACAGTTTTCTGTCAAACATAAGACCCAAGAATTTAGCGACGTTTGAAAACGGAAGGTTGACAGGACCTAGATGTAAGGAGGGCGGAAGAAACTCCTTACGTCGCCAAAAATTAACACAAACGGTCTTACTGGGAGAAAAACGGAAGCCGGTTTCGATGCTCCAAGAGTGGAGGCGATCGAGACATCCTTGAAGACGTCGTTCAAGAAGGCTGGTCCGTTGAGAGCTGTAGTAGATCACAAAATCGTCCACAAAGAGGGAGCCCGAGACATCAGGAAGGAGACATCAGGAAGGAGACAATCCATAATTGGATTGATGGCAATGGCAAAGAGTACAACACTCAGCACGGAGCCCTGGGGTACCCCGTTTTCTTGGGAGAAAGTACGGGAGAGAGTAGTGTTCACCCGCACCCTAAATGTGCGCTTTGCCATAAATTCGGGAAGAAAAGGGGGCAGCCGACCTCGAGAGCCCCAAGAGAACAGTGTGCGGAGGATGCCTGTCCTCCAACAGGTATCGTATGCTCTCTCCAGATCAAAAAATATTGCTACTGTTTGGCGTTTCTGGAGAAAATTGTTCATGATATAAGTGGAGAGAGCAACAAGATGGTCAACTGCAGAACGATGCTTTCGGAATCCGCATTGGGCAGGTGTTAAAAGACTGCGGGATTCCAGCCACCACGCTAAACGGTAATTCACCATACGCCCCAAAACCTTACAGACATTACTCGTGAGAGAAATGGGGCGATAGCTAGAGGGGAGATGTTTGTCCTTTCCAGGTTTCGGAACAGGAACGACGATAACTTCCCGCCATCGTCTGGGAAAAGTACTGTCGGTCCAAATTCGATTATAAAGGCGAAGGAAGTAACGCAGACTATGGGTTGATAAATGCAGCAACATTTGGACGTGGATACCATCCGGTCCTGGGGCGGAGGAGCGAGAAGAAGAGAGTGCATGTTGGAGTTCCCACATGGAGAAAACAGTATTGTGGCTTTCGCGATTTTGAGAGGAGAAAGCAAGAGGTAGCACTTCCGCTGCACGTTTCTTCGGGAGAAACGCTGGCGGGTAATTTGAAGAGCTCGAAATCTCAGCAAAGTGCTGACCCAACGAGTTAGAAATTGCGACGGGGTCCACTAATGTGTCATGTGCGACAGTGAGCCCAGAGACCGGGGAGAAACTAGGCGCACCTGAGAACCGTCGAAGCCGACTCCAAACTTCCGAGGAGGGAGTGAAGGTGTTAAATGAGCTAATAAAGAATTTCCAGCTTGCCTTCTTGCTATCGCGGATGACACGACGGCATCGCGCTCGGAACTGCTTATAGCGGAGACAGTTGGCCAAAGTAGGATGGTGGCAAAAAACGTGGAGAGCACGTCGCCACTCACGTATTGCATCACGGCATGCCTCGTTCCACGAAGGAACTGGGGGGCGCCGGGGCAATTCGGAGGTGCATGGTATTGAATGTTCCGCAGCTGTAAGAATAACGTCGGTAATATGTGTGACCTCATCGTCGATGCTGGGAAAGTGACGGTCATCGAATGTCGCTAGAGAGGAAAAAAGTGTCCAATCAGCTTGGGCAAACTTTCAGCGTCGCAGGCGCATGTATGGCAGTTGACGCTGCAGTCTAAGGACACATGGAAAGTGGTCACTCGAGTGTGTATCATCAAGGGCGAACTATTCGAAGTGCCGAGCTAGCGGAACAGTACCGACCGCAAGGTCCAGATGAGATAAATTTGTCGTGGAGGCAGACAAAAATGTAGGGACCCCAGTGTTGAGGCAAACTAGATCCGCTTGGTGGAAGACGTCTAGCAATAGTGAGCCACGTGGACAAGGATGTGGAGATCCCCAAAGCGGGTGGTGGGCATTGAAGTCCCCAACCAGCAAATAGGGGGGTGGAAGCTGACCAAGAAGATGAAGGAGATCAGCTCGTGCCATTGGTGTGGACGGTGGAATGTATACAGTACAAAGAGAGAATGTGTATCCGGAAAGGGAAAGACGGACGGCGACAGCTTGGAAGGAAGTGTTTAAATGGATTGGGTGATAATGGAGAGTTTCATGGAGAAGAATCATGAGTCCTCCATGTGCTGGAGTGCCTTCAACAGAGGGGAGATCACATCGGACGGACTGAAAATGAGGGAGAACAAAGCGGTCATGGGGACGCAGCTTTGTTTCCTGGAGACAGAAGATGACCGGCGAGTAGGATCGTAAGAGGATTGACAATTCATCCCGATTGGTTCGAATACCGCGGATATTCCAGTGGATAATGGACATAGGGTGAACAGAAAATAGAGGAACGTGACCAAGGTCGCTGTCAACTCAACGACTGCTCAGAGCTTGCGACCGACAGCATGAAATGGCATTCAGCCGAAGGCAGAGGATCCTGATCCATAGGTTCGTCAGGAGCAGCTCCTGCCACCAGCGATCGGCCGGTTGATCGGCCGCCAGCAGTGCGCCTCGGCGACACAGAAGACGGCTGAGGGCGATTTCCGCCAGGTAGTGCTGTAGATGGGACACACCTTGGTGGAGAAGGAGAGGAACTGGGTTTCTTTGTAGCCTTATTGGAAGTATGATGTTTAGATGAAGGAGGAACCGATGGTTGGGAAGTTGCGGTACGTAAAAACTCTTCACGAATATGCTCTTTTTTCGAAGTCTTGGTGTCTGACTTTTGGGCTCGAGATTTAGCAGAACCCGACGAAGGGTGAGCCAGAGAGTGGGCAGGCGAAAGTGGTGAGGTTGAACGGGCGATCTTTGTGCTGGCCGATCTGACGACCGTGGCACTAAAGGTGAGGTCGCAAGTCTGCGTGGCCGCCTCCTTTGTTGGCCGAGGAGAAGCAAGGACAGTGCTGTATTTTCCTGTCTGAGGCACGGTGGGCTGTCGACTGGCGAATAACTTTCGAGCAGCAAAGGTCGACACCTTTTCCTTCACCCTAATTTCCTGGATGAGCTTTTCGTCCTTAAAAACGGGGCAATCTCGAGAGGAAGCAGCGTGGTCACCCATACAGTTGATGCAGCGAGGGGATGGAGGTGGACAAGCACCCTCATGGGCATCCTTGCCACACGTAACACATTTGGCCGGATTGGAACAGGACTGGCTGGTGTGATTGAACCGCTGACACCGATAGCAACGGGTAGGGTTTGGGACGTAAGGGCGAATGGAAATTATCTCATAGCCCGCTTTGATTTTCGATGGGAGTTGAACTTTGTCAAATGTCAAGAAGACAGTGCGGGTTGGAATGATGTTCGTGTCAACCCTTTTCATAACCCTATGAACAGCCGTTACGCCCTGGTCAGACAGGTAGTGCTGAATTTCTTCGTCAGACAATCCATCGAGGGAGCGTGTATAAACGACTCCACGCGAGGAATTTAAAGTATGGTGCGGTTCCACCTGGACAGGGAAGGTGTGTAGTAAAGGAGGTACGCAGCAATTTTTGTGCCTGGAGGGCACTGACTGTTTCTAACAACAGGGTGCCATTCTGTAATCTGGAACAAGACTTTACAGGACCTGCAATTGCGTCGACACCTTTCTGAATAATGAAAGGGTTGACCGTGGAGAAGTCGTGACCTTCGTCAGACCGAGAAACAACAAGGAACTGTGGCAACGATGGAAGAACTGTCTGTGGCTGAGACTCAGTGAACTTACGCTTGTGAGCAGACATAGTGGAAGGTGAGAAAACCATTGCGGAAGAATCCCCCATGATTACCGGCGTCTCCGATGGCGCGCTCCTCCCTTGTGGGGGCCCTCTCTGAGGGCACTCCCGCCTTAGGTGATTGTTCACACCTCAGGTCACACCTCCCGACAAACAGACGGAGGGACCAACTGGCACTTTCGGAAGGTATGAGCTCGGGTAATCACCCCTCCCTGGGCCTGGCCGTTACCAGGGAGTACGTGCGTGTCCTACCTGTCTACCTGGGGCGGGGAATTATGCGTTACCCCGTCACCGGCTACGCATGGAAGTGCGTGGGTCGGCCTTCAGACACGCACAGGGAGGAAAAAAGAGAAAGGGAAAGGAAAGAAGAGGGGTCTCAAACGCCGAAGCGGAGAAAAGGGCAAAGAGAAGAGGGAAGGAAAAGAGAAGGACAGAGGAAGGACGAAGACTGGCAAGTAGAGAAAGCAAGGAATTTGTAACAGTTTCGAGCATCCGTCTCCGGACGTAGGCACAAACCATACTCCCAGAGGGGGAGAAAGGGAAGGAAAGAGCTAGAGGTGAGGGGGGGGGGGGGGGCGAAGATGGGGGATGGGGAAGGATGCGGAAAGGGAGGGTATGTAGCCCGGAAAGGAAGGAGGGCCACATTAGCTCGGGGTCCCGTGCTTGCTACGCACGTATCCACAAAAGAGTTGTGGACCCCCTGGGGGGGAATGAATGACCTGTTAGTGGCCTTCAAAGTGGTCACCAACATTGTGTAGAACCCATTGCCAGTGATGTAGAAGGTGTAGTATACCGTTAGCAGAGCCCGTTCTGTCGATGGTGCCAATGGAGCTGTCTACTACCTGTCGAATCTCTGGAACAGTTCTGAAGCAAATGCCACGAAGTGGTTCCTTCATCTTCCGAATCGAATCAAAGTCACGAGGACTTCAGTCCGGGGAGTATGGTGGATGGTAAAGTACTTCCCAGTCCCATCGACCGAACAGAGCAGCCACAGCTCGTACTGTATGTGCCCGTGCAGAAAGTGTCACCGCTTCTTTTGCAAAGCTGGTCGCAGGTGATGCTCCAAAAACGAACAATAATACTGTGCACTGATGGTCTGCCACGGAGAAACATAACGCATTAGGATAACTACATCACAGTCGTACACGAGAATAACTATAACTTTAGACTTCTCAATTTGCACCATCAACAGAACGGGCTCTGCTAACGGTATACTACGCCTTCCACATCGCTGGCAACGGCTTCTACACAATGTTGGTGACTACTTTGAAGGACAGTAACACGTGCAAACACGTAACTCTACTGTATCAGTTGTGAATAAATAGTTACCACTACTTAAGTTCCAACCCTCGTATAACAACTCGTATTGTGAATGAAATGGTGTAAATGGGGCAAAGGCACACACTGAGATTATGCTGCTCCAGAGGTGTCCAGCTGCAATCTACTTTCTCCTCCTCACCCCTCCACTCTACTGCCCTTTATGGGCATCGTGATAGGCGGTGCAACCAGAACCCAAAATGCTTGAACACCTTTTGGCCAGTGCTGGCCTAAATCTTTATGAGGAGGAAAGTATAAGGAACATGTAGTCACGCTATAATACACAGGGACTTTTACAGCAACTGTTTGCAAGATGGTGATGAGGAGAGAGTTGATGAGTATTGTGACTCACTAAAAAACTTAACCTCTTAACTCCCTCCCTGCTAAGGTGAATGTTTCTGTTATGGTCATTGAATAGTAGAGGCACTGAGTCATCAAAAGACACATAAACAAAACTCAAAACATTCCTATGTTTCAGACGAGCTCTATTTTGAGCATGAAAGTTTCCAGCCTTGTTAACAGGCCTTTCAGTGATTCGGTGCCTGTATTATTTGACGAGTTGTTAGATGTACTCCCAAAAATCGAGCATTAGATCTGTGAACTGTAACAAAATCTGCACAGTCCAATGATTTAGGCCCTGTTTTTCTTTACTTTTGACTCTTCCCTCAATAATTTATTTTCTGTGGAATACACTAAATTTGAAAGATTTGTAGTTTACTAATGATCCAATTCTTTCTGAAGGATTTGTTGCTTGGAGTCTTAAGGCCTGTTGGGGAATGTATATATCTAGAAGCAGACTACCAATGGGCGGAATACCATTTCTTGATCATTTGATTGATTTTAGGTTACAGCAATTCTTTCCAGCCTCCTTTAAATGTATAATGGTGGCATTTTGTCATATCTACAACTTCTTATTTTTCCTATAAAAACACACACTGCTTGGAAATCTGTGATTTCTTACAATTAATATTATGTATTTTTGTGCATTACTCATCTGTATCTGTATCGAGGTGTCCAATCTCTGGATGGAGTTTAAAGCAAATGTGGCTATACATGTAAGGGGTTGCTGTGTATCTGTAATCTTAGTTTCCTGTGTTTTCCTTCCTTACAGGTATGCAGAACATTCTTCACATTAGTATGAGCGATTTCCAGAGCAGCCAAGGTGCTTGGGGGAGGGGGGGGAGGGGGGTATGCAGTTCCTAAATGAGAGAATTTGCTGCACATCTTGCATGTTGCCTCTTCCATAGATGAAACTGTTGCAGGTGTACTTTATAAAAGCACATCGGGTTCCATACACGAGGCCTGACCTCGAGGGATAGGAATCTTGCTGTTATGTACCCTGGCAGCCACGGTCAGAATAACGCCTGCTGAATACTACATGCAGCAGAGGCACCACACACTTCAGGCAACTGAGGCACAGGGCTGGAAATACTTGGGGTAGCCCTCTGCCCCGTCGTCCGAGCCACACAGTTTTCCTCTGTCTGCGGTCACCTCTGTTATCCCCTTGGGTCCACTTATTGCTAATCCCACGTCAGCCTGCAGTTCACACCAGGCTGCACTCAGTTAGTACTGATTTTCCAGCAACACTGTGTGGATCTGTTGCACTTTCAGTCTCATACAAAATCTTTTAGTTATGGAACACCTTATTTGGTTAGTTCAGGACAACCCAGTACTGTCCGATACCACACATCCAGACAACATGAGGAATAAATTAAGTGCGAAATATGGAAGAAGGTTGCAGAGGAATTACAAGTACAGCAATTTTAAGTATCATTTATTACTGGATTTATGTTATGTACATATTCACAAAAAACATTTAATGTTAACAATGTAAGTTTTTCATTTAATACCGACCTATTCTTACAGCTCCATACTGCCATTCAACTGAAGTTCCTGGTGCATTGAAACACTTGTTAAATCCTCCTCTCACAAGAAATGCTTCACTCATGTTCCTGCACCTACTTGGCGCAGGCGACAGAAGTGGGATTTTACTTAGTGGTCCCATGTCTTCTTCCTCAGCAAGATCGCTTGAAGTGATAGTGTCCGTCCTCAAGAAATTATGCAGCGTGCATGTGGCCATTACAACTCTGTCTGCAGTATTCAGTTTGCATTCAAAAGGCCATTTAAGTACACGAAATCTGGAACTCAGTATCCCAAATGCACACTCAACAGTTTATCAAGCAAGAAAGTCTATAATGAAAAAATTTATTATTGTCATTAGCAGTAACTTTGCATTTAGGCTAGGGTCGTATTACATTGTTTTAGTAACGGAAATGTCTCATCACCTATGAAAATGGAAGAGCCTCTATTTTGTTGTACAGGAAGAGACTATCTGCTGGGATATTTAAAGTTCCATCAGTCATCTTTCTTCCTAATACTGAACGTGAAAAAATATTTGCATCACTAAATCTGCCCATTAACCTGATGTCTACAGAAGTAAATCTGTAATGAGCATTGACAGTAGCCATTAATACTACAGAACAATGCTTCTTATAATTGAAAAATGAAGAACCGGATAACAGTGGTTTTCATCAGGTTAAGTGTTCCCCATCAATCTCTCCAAGACAATTGTAAAACTGGCATTTCCTCTCAAAATCAGAAGCAATATTTTCCCACATATCTGTTGTAGGCTCAGGTAAATAAAAGTCTTGCGGATGCTTCCACACCGCTCCAAAGACATCATAAACTACCTTTGACACTGTCCTTTCACTCGTGTGGTAGCTTAGAGCGATGGTTTTAAACATATCCCCATGCGTTAAACACCTAAGAAAAAAGACAACAGTCTGTTTACGCTGCATAAGCAGAGGGGACAAACAGCTATTGTTTATTGTTCCTACATTTATGGTATGCATACATGAATTCACAGAGGTTTCTGGCACAGCAAGTGGAATGGGGGAAATACTATTCAAAAATAGGAATATTCACATTGGTTATGTCATTTTGTACCGAAATCTATAAGAAAGTACGTTAATAAATTTCATCTTACAGGGGAAATGGCGTAAGAAAACTGGAAAAAAGTTGGAGATATCACAGCATCAAGAAAATGACACATTACACCAATTTTTCACTACATTGTACTTATCCATAAAAGAGATGCCAAAGGCCTACCAAGTAGCAGTAAAGGAGATAGTGTTTCAGATAGAACCTGAAATAGAAGAAGAAATTTTAAGTAAACCAGTGATTCAATATCGTTCATTGACATCATCATGCAACAGTGTCAACAGTTCGTCTACCATTTCAATATGTTACTCTCCTGATATGGAGTTTGAAACTGCAGTACAAAATTCGTTATAAACAGATTATTATATTTACATATGGAAATTGTTTCTTTGACTTTTAATAAATATTGAGAGAAAACATATTTTATTTCAATTAAATACCTTAAACATACAGTTAATTTTTCTTTTGTAGGTATGGGCTCCCGCATGCTACTTCGTTTTCCTCTTATGTCTTCCTCTATCATTGTGTGAATGTTTTCGAACTGGCATCTGTTTAGTTAGAAGCTTTCCACGAATACTTGATTAGGAACTTCCATTCCGTAGACCAACACTTATTCACCATATGTTATTTGCTTTTGCATGTATCTGTTTTTCCACAGAGATCTTTCTCTGTTTTTATGTGGACTGTACAATTGTTCAGGATCGCCAGAGCGGCTAAGGCGGTGGGCGGAGATAAATCATTTGGACAATTTTTGTGTGACAAGGCTGCTGGCTAATGCTTGACCGTAACGAGAGAATGAAATTAACTATTCAAAATAAATTAACAATAGAATCCCCTATTATCTGGCTCAACCTTACACAATAAAACAATATTCCTGAATTCCGAATCAGAGTCAGAATCTAAGTCCAACTGCACACTTGCAGAGCACATGGCGCGGTGCTGTGTGCTTCCCTAGTGCTGGGCCACTCCTAAGCTCTGTCATGTCTCCGTTGTGCATAGTGAGTGCTGACCTGAAAACTCTGTTGCTTTGCCAGGCCTCTGCTCTGCCTTGTAGTGTGCAGTGGGCCTATAAAGACACTGTCTTAACTTTGTTGTCTTTACCTTCTTCATCATGTTTCTCTTTATTCCTTATGATTGGCAATGTGTAAATCAATTGTGTGGCACACGGCTTGGTAATCTTACTATAATTGAGGATGTTGTATAACCTTAGGACAATCCATGGGATTTTACTGTTTGGGAACTTTTGCAGCAAATACATCTTTGACCAGAGAACCAACTCGAATTGCTAGTGTGATTTCAAATTACCAGCAATTCTTCTCAGCCCCTTCCATATGTAGAATGGTAACTACTTACTAGCCAGCACTACAGTTCTTGCAGAACCTTGGCCTCCTTTGTCACCTGCCTTCTTTCATCTCTGTCCATTACTTTCCTTCCCCAATTCCTGATTCCCATTACTTGGAGATCCTCTTCCATATCTTCAAGCCACCTTTTCATGGGTCTTCATCTTCTCTTTCTCTCCTCAGGCTTTCTATAAACACTTCCTTAACACTAAGTTTGTGGCACACTCTGTACACAACCAGGCCATCTTATGCGTCCTTGCGTGATTTATACTAAAATATTCACCTGTCCAAAGACCGTCAACTAGTTCTACATTTTTCCTTTTCTCTGGTTTTCTCCCTCTCTCATTGCACCACAGACCTTTCTCAAAATTTTTCTTTCCCATCTCATTAACCACTCTTCTTCCTTTGTAATCATCACCGAGCCTTCCAATCCAAAAATTACTATAGGTTTTAATATAGTCAAATATATTTTAATTTTTGTATTCTTAGTACAATTTCTGTATTTGAAAGTAATCTGCAAGGAATAATAATAGCATTAGTTTTCACCTGCTAACCTTTCTTGAATTACTACCGCTGTACTATTATCTGCTGTTGTTATTGAACATAGATATTTATATACTTCCACTCTTTGATATTCCTTCTCATTTATTTGTTCACTATCCCTGCTGGGAACCCCAATCACTCATACTTTTAAGTTTCTCCCATAGTCGTCTCAAGTCCTAACTTCCATTCTGTTCCTTCTAGCACAGAATAATTATCTTTCAAAGCTTTGACATTCTGCATAATTAATGTTACATCATCAGTGTATGCCATCACCTGGACCTACTACGTAAGTATTGTCCCCCCAGGGTTTGTTGGCATTTGCTGAATTACCCTCTCTAGTGCTAAGTTAAAGAGACTTGAAGAGATCACATCTGCCTGCCACAGCCCCTCTCTATATGGGACTCTGTTGACAATGTTTTTGTCGTATGCGATCTTGCAAACTGTTGCTTTCATTGTCATTTCCATCAGACTCACTAATTTTAATGGTGTTCTAAAATCTTTCATAATCTGGAGAATCTTATTCCTGTCTAGACTGCCGTATACTTATTTAAAATCAATGAACAACTGACAAAATTTCTTGTCATATTCATAAAATCTCTCTAGCACTTTTCTCAATAAAAATATCTGGTCCATTGTGGATCTGTTGCTCCTAAATCCAACCAGATAATCTCCCAGTATCCTTTCCAACCAGCATTCTAGTTGGGAGGCTAATGTCTTACTAAACACCTGCGTATTATTCCTGCACTATAATCATTAATTGTTTCTTCCTTCATCCAAATTTCCTTTATTAATTCATAACAGCTGTCTTAATCTTCTTTCCCCAAATTTTAATAATGTTGTGTCTATGTCGTCTTTCCTTGTTGCTTTATTATTCTTTTAGTCTTAGAAGACTGGTAATTCAACTTCCCCCTCCTCTGCTTCCAATTCGGAATTCGGTTCCTCCTCTTTATCATTCAAGGCTTTCTCTCTGTTACCTCCCACCTTTCTGTCAAGTAACTCAGTACAATACAAAGAATTTGCCTTAAATCTCACAGAACACAACTTATCACTAACTGCTGTGAAACTAATTACATTTGCCTTCATCGAGTTACGTATAACAAAGCCAGTACATTAATAAAACCAACAAACTGCAGAGACAGATTCCAGACTGGAAATGAAGGAAAAAAAGGTCCTACGAACATGTGTCTGGAAATGCATCATTGCCACAGTAGATGGCACTGATGAACGAAAGTTCCTCTGACCACGCACCGTGTGTTCCTTCAGTGTTGCAGACTATGTGATCGATGCAGCGTACTACAAGCATCAGAATGGTCTGGTATTCATGTCGGGAAGAACCTGAGACGGTGTTTGTGTATGGCCAAGCAGAAGGAAAGAGTTGCGAGGCAGCACAGCTATACCAAAACAAGTTCCCTCACAGTTGCCAGCCACATCACACAAGATTTTAAGCCTTTCTTGGGCATCTGTCTGAAGGGACCCGTGATCACACAGATACCCAAAAGGTGCTTTAAATGTTGAGTGATGTAGTTGGTGTCTGTGATAGTTGTTTTGGTGTAGTCATGCTGCCTCTTGACTGTTTCCATCTGCTTGTCTGTACACAAACTCCATCTCAGCTTGTTTCCTGCATGAATAGCAGACTATTCTGCTGCTTACAGTATGCTGTGCCAATCACACAGCCCTCGCCACACAAGGAACAGACAGCACATGGTCAGAGGAATGTTCATTTGGCAGCACCGTCTAACATGGTAATGATGCATTTCCGGCCACATGATCGTAAGACCATTTTTCCTCCATTTCCAGCCAGGAATCAGTTCCTGCAATTTGTAGGTTTTATTAATGTTCACCCCATGTGTGTTTCCTTGATGCTATCATTCCCTGTACTTTCCATCACATTTGTTGTAGTGCCACTATTTTTACTCTATACTTGCCCATTTATTCTCTATTTTCTTGTAATTTTCCCAGTGTCTAAAGTGTCCTCACATTCTAGGTGGCTATCGTAATATCCATTTTCATTCTCATTAACCATTTTCCTTGCCAGGTTGTCATGCTGCAACCCATATCTTTCTGAGACTGATGTGAGGTATCTGAAACAATTCCATTTTACTAGGTGGTGGTGTTAGCCTCATGCCCAACCTCAAATGTGGAGAACCAGGATTTTCCTTTGGGGTTTACTCCCCTAGAGGGATTGGTATCCTTACACCTATAGAGCCAAATCCATTCATCTGGCTCCCCTGTCAACGCTTGTCTGGCAGAGGTCACCAAACTTTATTCACTGACAAAATGATGAGTGCTGGCCACATCATCACCTTGTCAATACTTGCAAGCCAGAAGGAAAGTTCTGGGGGAAAAAAAGATGAAAACCTAAATTCATCATTCTGTGTTAAATGTGGGTGAGTAGCATGCAGCACACAAAAAAAGCACAACCACCATAGTTCTTTACTAAAAAAAAAAATCTATCAAAGAAGCCAATGTTAGCAAAAATATAGTTACAGCGGATGTAGTGTACACATATCTGAATATCACAAACTAAGGAGCTAGACACTTTATGAGATTTGTGAAACCGACAATAGGCTTTCGAAATATGATCAACGTTTGGTTTGATATTTTTTGCATTCAGTCAAGAGAATTGCTTTCAAATGTTCGTCAGCCAATTTTGTTCAAGGTGTTGACTTCATGTACTTGATTTCTGAAAATGTTTGCTCACAGACATAAGTTATCCAAACATTGATGCCATACCGGTGGTAAATTTCTTCACTTTCGGAAACTCAACATCAGGTAAGCAGTGGTAAATTCAACAAGTTTTCCTTCTCTGTGTTTCTCTTTGAAAAGTAATTTGCTTGCAAATGTGCTCCAGCTGTAGTTCAATCAAACGGATTGTGGAACAGAAGAATGTCACTCTCAGTTCTGTCAAGATCTGAAAATCTCCCCAAAAATCCCTCTTTAAGTCACGAATAATTTTATTCAAAAAATCAGTGTTGATGTCTTTGGGGTTGTGGTCCAAAACCCTTTGAAACAGTGAAAACAAGAAAAGTTCTCTCCTTCCAGTTGTCCTTCAAACAATGTCTGCTTTCTCTGAAATCCTTCGATGCTTCTGTACTGATCATAAACAGCATTATCTTTGCCCTGCCAAACTTGAAGCTAGGTAGGATCTGACACCTACTGATCAGCTCTCTCTCCTTTTGTGAGAAAAAGATGTATTTGGTTTCAGTACTTATAAAAACGAAACAGGACTTCACTGCAGCTGAGCCACCTCTCTGGTGAGTGACAAGGCAAGTCACAGAATTCAGAATCAATTTCTTCAAGAAAAGCCTAGGATTGATTGTGTTTGAGTGCATATCACCAAAATGAAATTCACAGCAGAAACGACTGGTTTCAGTGCATGTCTTTCCTGCAGGGTGCTTGTATAACCCTACCACTACTATATTATGAGAAGGAAAGTTGTTACTGACCAAATAGCGGAGATGCTGAATCTCACATTCACTCACACACACACACACACACACACACACACACACACACACACACAACTGCATTCTCAGGCAACTGAAACCACATTCAGTCATTTGTGTGAGTTTGGTTTGCGTGAGTGTGTGTGTGTGGGTGTGTTTATGTCTGTGTATTGTTGATGAAGGCCTTAATGGCTGAAAGCTACAATTGTGAAAGTCTTTTTGTTGTGCCTACCTCCAACTCAGCATCTCCACTATAAGGTGAATAGCAACTTTCCTTCTCATAAAACTGTTACATTCCATGCTGGATTTTCAACTGCTTGATTCCTACCAATACTATTGTAATTTAGTATGATTTTACCTAAATAACAGAAAACTGTGTATGTTGCCACATATAACCCTCTTACTAAATGTAGTGTAGTTCCTTATAAAAGGATAGTACTGGTAATAGAAAAAGCTAACCAATAGAGTCATCATTTTTACAGGATTTGACCATGTGTTGTGCCCGATGGATAAGTAAATCAGATTATTCAATTCTTTTCTTAAGATCTTACCCAGCAGTTACAAGGAAATGTGGTATGAATAGTATTATATTGAAGCTAGGACAACTCAGTTCCAAGTTCATTTAGTGGTTTAAAATATATACTAATGGTCGCCAGCCTATCCAGGCAATGAAACAGTGAAGTATTGGAAAAGCAGGAGTATGAATTTTGCCTACTTTCTTGTCACTGTTTAAGTTTCTTCTTCAAATAAATATTACTCCACGTAAACAATATTGAACTACTCCCTTATAGATTATGTTTTTAAAAGAGAAAAAGTCCAGTAAATAACTTCAAGTCAGCTAAAAAAAAAAAAAAAAAAAAAGTTGGCCATGGGGAAACTTCGGAAAAGCACTTTCCATTACCAAAAAACTTAAATACTAAAACACTTAGATACTAAAACACATATTTTTTATGTTGAACATTTCACTTCAAGAAAACCTCTTTCTTACTGGAATTTACTTTCAAAAGCTATTACTCTTTGAACTAACTCTGTATAGTCATTTAACAGATTCTAATAACTTGACTTCACTCTTATTTAATTTTATCCAAGCAAACTTTTACTATAACACTTTGTAACAGTTAAGAAAACTTATAAAACAAGAATAATTTCACTTTATTTCTCTGTAATGTACTAAAGCATGGGCATGTTATACTGTAATTAAAATTCTCATTACACCTTTCAGTGAAACAACTAAGACAAATTTTTACACACAAAAAAAATTAAGTGGTGCCTGTTTATATTAACTTGGCACTTCGTAAGTCTGTAAAACAGGATACTCGGATTAATGAAACACCAGGAAGGAACCTTATATAGATGTATGATGAGGATGAATTAACAGGGTGGACCAGTTTCTTTATAGGTCAAGAATGGTTATTCACTGATAAAACACAGTTTAAATTAATGGTTCACACTGTACAAAAGCAAAAAAAAAAAAAAAAAAAAAAAAATCTTATCTAGTGGCTGTAGGCTTGGGTGTGGCAAACAATTATGATGGCTCACTACCCGCAGTATGGCCTGCAAATATCTTGCTGTATGGGCTCAATTTCTCTTCTTGGCATTGTTTGATTTTACATACAGTAGCCCAACAACTTGCAGCTATGCCGTAAGAGATTTGCAGTCTTCATCTGAGGCATTTTTGTGCAAATCTTCGGGCAAAGCTTCTCCCGCACTTGCTCTAGGTAGCATGCCAATTTGCCCTTGCCACCTTGTCCACTCCATAGAGCCACTTCCATTGCAAACAAAAGCACTTTTACATAACACCTATTTCTTACACTGTTCCTAAGCATGAACATTTTTTCCAATTGTCAAATTTACATCAACATGAACCAGTTTATACACACAAATATTTTTAAATACACAAAGTCATCAGAAAATTATTTAACGTAATAAACAATTTACACAGTATTTTACATAGATGAACCATAAACAAATAGTTTTATACTTGCTGATATAATGATGCACTGTTTGAACAGAGTGCTCGGAATTTGCATATCTTCCAACTAGTCCTGACCCGCCCCATCAGATCCTTCCTTGCTCCACCTGTTTTTTCCTCCATCAACTGTAACACCTTGGAGCCCATTCCATTGCAAAAATTTTTACATTTACATAAAAAATGTTTTAGACAGTAGTTGTTCCATGGATGCTGCAAATGGATTCAATTGCAACAATCTTTCTCGTGAAGAGATTTGTTTTGGTTTCTAAATAACGTTTCATGGACTCGCGTTTCTCAGAGTGTAACTTTCCACAAACTCTGAATTTGTTGATAGATGTTTTGTTTCGTAACGATACCAAGCATTGCACTCTTTCAAAATGGCAATGCTTTCTGTGCATATTACGCAAGTAGTTTTCACAAAGAAGTACTTTACTCCCAATTCTTCATTGAAAATGCAGTGCTCAACGTCCACTTTTCTTTCCGTAGTGGCCATACGGTAGGGTGAAGTAAACAGG
This sequence comes from Schistocerca serialis cubense, assembly GCF_023864345.2. Classification (NCBI taxonomy): domain Eukaryota; kingdom Metazoa; phylum Arthropoda; class Insecta; order Orthoptera; family Acrididae; genus Schistocerca; species Schistocerca serialis. The sequence goes on from NC_064640.1 coordinate 1,686,807, forward strand.
ACACAAAAATGAAAGGGACACTGAATTACAAACATAATGGTGCAAAATAAGGAAACACTACTGTTGCATATCAGGCACAGGCTGCAAATGTCTGCTGCCACTCTCACATCTCTGCCATGCAAAGTTATCTACCCTCGCTCGCAAGTGCTTATCCTCCGGCAATTGTGTATTACAAGACATTACACTGTACTGTGTACAAACGGTATGTTTACACGCTATCTGATACTCTGACACCAACCGCCTCAGTACTTCCAGGCTCAACCTGAGGTCACCAGCTACGCTTCCAAGCAGCGTGCACACCAGAAAACTGGTGGCGCTGTTATTGAACAACAGAAAACACTGTCCTCACATCACTTAGATACAAATGTAGTTCCATCTGCTTGATACACAAGGCCAGGCACAGCCTCCAGCAGGCCAGCTCCCAGCTCTGGGATTCAGTAGTCAAGTGAGTGACAGTTAGTTGCAATTAGTAGTTGAGTCGATTAGTGAGCACGATGTCCAAATGAGCAAATATGTTTACGAGCTCAGCCAAAGTAGCTGCCTCAGCTGTGCAGGAGGCAGCTGACTGCTGTATGGCAGGGCTTGCTCCGCCAATGGCCTCATCTGCCATCCCTCCTACGGTGATCTGGCAATGTCACGAGGAACCTGAGCAGCAACCAACCCAGCAGATTGATACAGAAAATGACTGGTACTCTGATACGGACTCAACATATGAAAGCATGCACCTCGAAGTGACATCTGCTACAACAGGGTGCAAAAGAGCTGCGCCTCAGATAACTAGCGATGCACATCCATCCTCTGCAATAACTGATAGCGGCTTCACCAAACCACCTAAGAAGAAGGTTTCTAGGCCCAAAAGGGGGACTGCGCTGTCCACAGTAGACTTCAGCAACGCATACAGCGTCACTGCAATGGATGACCCACTCACCACGGAAGGATCTTCTGACTGTCAGGAACATTCGCCACGAGAAAAACTCCATTGATAGTGACTCACTACCCGGAGAATTACAACAAGCTGGACAACTGGCTGAACCAGAACTGGAAGCATGCCTCAATGGTGAAACAAGCTGGTGGCAATACGTTAAAGCTTGCCCTCACTGCCACAGCAGACTAAGTGAATGTCATGGGCATGTCGGATGTGTGGTGTCACCGCCAGACACCACACTTGCTAGGTGGTAGCCTTTAAATCGGCCACGGTCCGGTAGTATACGTCGGACCCGCGTGTCGCCACTGTCAGTGATTGCAGACCGAGCGCCGCCACACGGCAGGTCTAGAGAGACTTCCTAGCACTCGCCCCAGTTGTACAGCCGACTTTGCTAGCGATGGTTCACTGACAAATTACACTCTCATTTGCCGAGACAATAGTTAGCATAGCCTTCAGCTACGTCATTTGCTACGACCTATCAAGGCGCCATTATCATTTGCTATTTATCTTGTGATGCATGTACCAAAATGGCTCTGAGCACTATGGGACTTAACAGCTATGGTCATCAGTCCCCTAGAACTTAGAACTACTTAAACCTAACTAACCTAAGGACAGCACACAACACCCAGCCATCACGAGGCAGAGAAAATCCCTGACCCCGCCGGGAATCGAACCCGGGAACCCGGGCGTGGGAAGCGAGAACGCTACCGCACGACCACGAGATGCGGGCGATGCATGTACCGTCCGACCGATGTTCACCAATTATGGATTAAAGTTAAGTATTCCAGCAGCTATGTACCTTTTTTACTAGACAACTCCTTTGACTGTTCCAGACCTCACGCCAGCCTGCATGAGCTTAAACGCGTGCCTTTCGGCTACCTGTCATTGTGGATTGGCTGTCTTGCCAGTCCACAACAGGATGAAGCTGACATACCTAATTACACCTTCCCCATGGTCTGCCCGAAGCTCCTCAAAGCTGCCATCCATGGCATTCCAATGTCTCTCACCAATGAGGAAATCAAAGAGTACCTGGAAGACACGGCTTTTATTACCACTGTTGTCGTCTGGCACAAGCTGCCAGGAGTGACACATCCCACTCTGATGATAGTAGCCATAATGCAAGACACTGAGACACACCAGAAGATCTTCCAGATGACGAATCTCGGCCGCCTTGTGATTACAGTTGAGAAACTCAAAGTTACAAGGAGCCCTATGCAATGCTATTGGTGCCAGGAGTTTTCTCATATAGCCCACTACTTTACTATGTCACCTCAATGTGTTATATGCAGCAAGGGACACAGCTAACAACAATGCCCACATCCCAAGACTGACACACTGAAGTGTGCCAACTGTGGCGACTCCCACCCTGAATTCTACAGGGGGTGCCAACACCACGACTCCAGCAGCAGACGCAAGGACTTCCACCACTGCAAGAGGAGAAGAAAAGAGCAGACACTGCCACAGGACACCAATCTGTGGCTCCTAAAATTGTCTTCGCCAGAAGTTTCCTAGTTGTCTGATACTCTGGCCCACACCATCAGGGGCAGGTCTCAGTTGCCATACAGACGGACGATTCCTCCACTGCTTCGGCACCATTGCACTTTACAACACGAAGTGTGTTCTCCGTTGGGACGTGCAGGCTCCAGCTACACCCTGGCAAATGCAGCATGCACCGCTGCCCACCGAGATGGATCTCCCAAATACTAAGACACTGCCTGAGGCCCTTATGAAGAAAAGGTTGGAGGTCAGCTACGCCCTCCAGACTCGTCCCCAAGCCATCACCTCAGCTGGTCAGGCAGCACTAAGCAAATCACACCAAACTTGTGAAGGAAACATGTCAGTTCGTGCCAACAAATAGACAACTGAATGAGTTCACCATAGTGATGTGAAATGCCACGGATCTGTATCCACACCTTTTGGAGTTTTAGCACCTCTTACGGAAGCACGATGTCGACAAATTTTTGGTGACAGAAACACATCTCGAGCCAGGGATTTGTGCCAACATTTCAAGTTACAACTGATATTGCAATGACAGACTCATTGGGTAGTGGCACACCAGTCACTGTGTGCTCCTCACGACAACACTGTGCTGCTCTATCACCGGACTTGCAAGTGATAGAACTACTGCATTCAATGTGACGACCTCTTTAGGCACTGTGGCATTACTGTCTGTCTACCTGCCTGCTGGAAGACTGCTTAATGCCGACAACGTGTGAGCACTGTTCTCGTAGCAGGGCCTACTATTTGCTGCGGGCAATGTCAATGGCGAAAGACACTGCGTGAAACTCCCACCTGACGAACACCCACGGACACCGCCTTCCCACGATGCAGAACGTGCCAGAGTGCACATCCTCGACTTCGGTATTGCGAGATCCACGAGCTGCCCTCCAGCCATTTCCCAGTGATATTCCATGTTGCTAAAGAGCCCGCACTGCGGGAGGGTAATCTCCGTTGCAAGGGGGCAGATTTGCACCATTTTTGGAGGATGTCCTCTGCAACCTTCAGGAGCAACGGCCAGTTGATGCCGAGCACGTGGATGGCACAGTAACCAGCTTTAACATCTCTGTCACGGGTACACTAATGACTGCAATGCCATGCCCCAGAGGACCTGACCACACAGTTCCATCGCTACCACACAAAGTTCTCACCACGAGCCTCGACAAGAACCGCCTCCAGAAGGACTGACACTCACGTGCAATTCTGCCATAAAGAGGTGGTTCAATCTCCTGCACCGCCATATACGAGTGTCCCGACAGACGTTAGGAACCGTAAAAGGCAGGATGAGGTCACTAACTCGAATCCTGAAGCTTCATCCTAGGACACGGTGCGCTACTTCCTGCGCTTGTGCCCACACCTCCCACCACTTCAGACGCCAGCTGGCCCTTTTTTGTTGCACCACAAAGTGCCAACATTGTTCGGCAAACTATTGGTGACCATATTGCTACTAACACTTTCAAGTTTCTTAATGATTTCATTAATACTACTTTCTACACTCTTGACTTCATTTTTGCTTATCTGATTATTTACATCTATTTTTTCAGTAATAATTCCTATCTTTTTTTCAAATTTGCTTTCTACTTTAACAATTTAATCGTCTACAAGAGAAATATGATCAGATACTGTTTCTTCTACATGTTTGATATCTGAATGCACAACTTTAAACGCATCACGGATTTTCTCTCTACCTGTACTAACTTCTGTTTTCAGATATTTTACTTTTGCATCTACATTTTTAACTTTTCTCCCGACATAATTGACCTTACCCGTGATCTTAACCATATTACGACTCAAACTGGAAATTCTTGCTTCTACTTTTTGAAAGTGATCGTCATTTTTCTTTTCATATTCTTTGAACTGTTTTTCAAATCTATCACTGATTCTGGTCTAAATGAGCAGCGTTGTTTTGCTCCATTCGATCCAAACGAATCTCATTAGCATCGAATCTGCCTTTAATATTTCCTAACCACAGTCCGTTTTGTCTGTTAGCGTCATCAATTGCCTTAAATTTTCCCTCCATATAATTCATTATTGTTGATAACATGTCTAACTTCATCCTGTCTTTCGGTACGAGTTTCAACTTTGTCTACAGGATTCGGACTATTACTGTTGCATTCACTTTCGTATGATAAATTTACATCTGTACTAGCGTTGGAGACACCGTCGTCAATACTTTCCTCTTTTACAATAGTCATCTTTCTACACAGGAATAAACAAAACAAAAAAAATTATCTTTTCTAAAGGATACTACATTATCTTTCTCACAGATTACTGATTTTCTTATAACATCATCTTTGTTGATTGGTGCGTGATGGAATTCACAACACTGAAACATTACACTTACATGAATATTGCTTTTATGTTGCACAACACTTTACATGTTTTTCTTCTTTCTTGACGTATCGCGCCGTTATTCTTGTTCCAGTAACCGCATTCCGTTGTCTTGAAGTTATCAGCATACGACTTCCTTTGTCTTGAAGGTATCAGCATATGACTTCCTTGATTAGATTAGATTAGATTAGATTAGATTAATACAAGTTCCATGGATCATGAATACGATATTTCGTAATGATGTGGAACGAGTCGAATTTTCCAATACATGACATAATTAGGTTAATTTAACAACATACTTAAGTTAATATAACAACTTTATTTTTTTGTGTTTTTTTGTTTTTCTTTATTTTTTTATTTTTATTTTTTTATTTTTTTTTTAATATTTTTTTCCCTTAATTTATATCTAAAAATTCCTCTATGGAGTAGGAGGAGTTGTCATTCAGAAATTCTTTTAATTTCTTCTTAAATACTTGTTGGTTATCTGTCAGACTTTTGATACTATTTGGTAAGTGACCAAAGACTTTAGTGCCAGTATAATTCACCCCTTTCTGTGCCAAAGTTAGATTTAATCTTGAATAGTGAAGATCATCCTTTCTCCTAGTATTGTAGTTATGCACACTGCTATTACTTTTGAATTGGGTTTGGTTGTTAATAACAAATTTCATAAGAGAGTATATATACTGAGAAGCTACTGTGAATATCCCTAGATCCTTAAATAAATGTCTGCAGGATGATCTTGGGTGGACTCCAGCTATTATTCTGATTACACGCTTTTGTGCAATAAATACTTTATTCCTCAGTGATGAATTACCCCAAAATATGATGCCATATGAAAGCAATGAGTGAAAATAGGCGTAGTAAGCTAATTTATTAAGATGTTTATCACCAAAATTTGCAATGACCCTTATTGCATAAGTAGCTGAACTCAAACGTTTCAGCAGATCATCAATGTGTTTCTTCCAATTTAATCTCTCATCAATGGACACACCTAAAAATTTGGAAAATTCTACCTTAGCTATATGCTTCTGATTAAGGTCTATATTTATTAATGGCGTCATACCATGCACTGTACGGAACTGTATGTACTGTGTCTTATCAAAATTCAGTGAGAGTCCGTTTACAAGGAACCACTTAGTAATTTTCTGAAAGACAGTATTGACAATTTCATCAGTTAAGTCTTGTTTGTCAGGTGTGATTACTATACTTGTATCATCAGCAAAGAGAACTAACTTTGCCTCTTCATGAATATAGAATGGCAAGTCATTAATATATAATAAGAACAACAAAGGACCCAAGACTGACCCTTATGGAACCCCATTCTTGATAGTTCCCCAGTTTGAGGAATGTGCTGATCTTTGCATGTTATGAGACCTACTTATTGCAACTTTCTGCACTCTTCCAGTTAGGTACGAATTAAACCATTTGTGCACTGTCCCACTCATGCCACAATACTTGAGCTTGTCTAGCAGAATTTCATGATTTACACAATCAAAAGCCTTTGAGAGATCACAAAAAATCCCAATGGGTGGTGTTCGGTTATTCATATCATTCAAAATTTGACTGGTGAAAGCATATATGGCATTTTCTGTTGAAAAACCTTTCTGGAAACCAAACTGACATTTTGTTAGTACTTCATTTTTACAGATTTGTGAAGCTACTCTTGAATACATCACTTTCTCAAAAATTTTGGATAAAGCTGTTAGAATGGAGATTGGACGGTAATTGTTGACATCAGATCTATCCCCCTTTTTATGCAAAGGTATAACAATAGCATATTTCAGTCTATCAGGGAAAATACCCTGTTCCAGAGAGCTATTACACAGGTGGCTGAGAATCTTACTTATCTGTTGAGAACAAGCTTTTAGTATTTTGCTGGAAATGCCATCAATTCCATGTGAGTTTTTGCTTTTAAGCAAGTTTATTATTTTCCTAATTTCAGAGGGAGAAGTGGGTGAGATTTCAATTGTATCAAATTGCATAGGTATGGCCTCTTCCATTAACAGCCTAGCATCTTCTAATGAACACCTGGATCCTACTATATCCACAACATTTAGAAAATGATTATTAAAAATATTTCCAACTTCTGACTTTTTTTTCGTAAAGTTTTCATTCAATTTGATGGTAATACTGTCTTCCTCTGCTCTTGGTTGACCTGTTTCTTGTTTAATAATATTCCAAATTGTTTTAATTTTATTATCAGAGTTGCTGATTTCAGACATGATACACATACTCCTGGATTTTTTAATAACTTTTCTTAATATAACACAGTAGTTTTTATAATGTTTGATAGTTTCTGGGTCACTACTCTTTCTTGCTGTCAGATACATTTCCCTTTTCCGGTTACAAGATATTTTTATACCCTTAGTAAGCCATGGTTTGTTACAAGATTTCTTATGAGTATATTTAACTATTTTCTTGGGGAAGCAGTTTTCAAATGCATTTACAAAAATGTCATGAAATAAATTATATTTTAAATTGGCATCAGGTTCACGGCACACCTCATCCCAGTCTAACTGCTGTAGGCTTTCCCTGAAATTTGCAATTGTTAAATCGTTGACTGAACGTACTACTTTGGAGGACTGTTTAGTATTGCTGAATGGAGCTATGTCATATATTGTAACTAGCTGTGCACCATGATCAGAAAGACCATTCTCAACAGGCTGAGCATTTATCTGGTTAAACTTATCTTGGTCTATAAAGAAGTTATCGATCAGTGAGCTGCTATCCTTTACCACCCGAGTAGGAAAATCAATAACGGGTGTCAAATTGAAAGAACCAAGTAATACTTCAAGGTCATTTTTCCTATTACCCTCTTTAAGAGAATCTACATTGAAGTCCCCACAAATAATAATTTGCTTCCCTCTGTCTGACAGATAGCACAACAAGGAGTCCAAATTTTTCAGAAATAGATGAAAATTTCCTGATGGGGACCTATATACAGTTACAATTATAAATGTGCCTTTATTTAATTTAACCTCACAGGCACATGCTTCTATATGTTTCTCTACACAAAACTTTTTTGTTTCTATACTTTTTGCACAATGATAACTTTTGACATATATGGCAACTCCTCCTTTCTCCATATTTTCTCTCATTACATGTGCAGAGAGCTTATATCCACTTACATTTACCTTATCCATATCAGGCATAGTATATCTATTTCATTCTCAGCTTCTAAATCTTCTAAACAAACCAGAAGCTCATCTACTTTATTCATTAAACTCCCAATATTTTGATGAAATATACTTACATTATTTTTAATTATACTTTTATGAGAACCTTTCCTTATTCTAACATTTGCAGTACTCTCCTGTCTGAGTTTCTCATTGTGCTTAGGCCTAGTTCCTATACCAGTGGTCACATGGTGTTCAGAGAGGCAGATTATGTCAACTGGGTTGGGTGACTTTAATTCATCAATGCAATTACCTAGGACTGAGATACAACTTGGTGGAGATAAAATTTCTGGTGATTGGTGAAAATTTATAATTGACAGCTGTGATTGGTGATCCAATGTGCTAGAATTGTGCTGTTTAATTTCTTTCCTAAACTGAAGATTTGTTTCAATCCTAACCTCTTGTAGAACTTGACATCTTTCTGTCTTACCTATCCTAAAAAAGGTGCTGCTCCTTGAACATTTTCATCCAGGATATACAAATTCTGTTGTTTTCTTCGCAATCTCGGTGGTAATTTATTTCGATAACGTTTTCAATAATCCCAGACGACGCCACCATATTGTACTGGTTGTTACCTATCTCGTTTCTTCACAACTGAACAATTGTGGAATTTTACGTGGTATATTGTGGTAGGACCACACTCTCACCACATGTCTTTGAATGAGAATAATACGAGTAGTTCCAGCACAATTTCAGCAAGACTTATTTATTAGTGGCTGCTAAAAGATTACACACTGCAGATCTCGTTTCTCTAGGGGTTTTCGAAGTTTTGTCTGCAAAATAATTACTCCAACAAGCATGGCCTGGGTTTTCTTCTCGTTTGAAATAAACACTACCGGATCCGAAATACTTTCAGCTAAAAATTATATTTATTCGTACTTTTTGTTTAGTAACAACAACATTTTCACTATGAACATTGATACTCTAAATGCATTATACTGTACTAAACTTGTTCATCTCCCTGGCCTCCAATACCGACAAAGAAGTGGCGGGCAAGCCAACATGTGCCCGGAAGTTGCAGACATTCCTGCATTCTAGATTCTTTGGTCTACTGACCTTAATAAAATCCAAAGATACATATAAATATACAGCATTTAACATCTTAAACGAATCCATTATTTAACATAAACGAAAATATTGATAATTAAATAAATTAAACACATTTTCTGGCAACATAATGAAATTACCTTAACTCTTTACTGTGGGCATCATACTTTTCGCATGAGAAACTTTATCTCCAAGAGTTAATTACACTACAACCCTCATGATCTTTATACTTTAATTCAATATGTGCTTTTTAATTAGTGGCAAATTGCATAAAAAGTGCATCAAATTTATATCGCAACACTTCTACAATGACTGTTGACTGCCGAACAAGAGGTCTTATACCTTGTCTATTGCTTCAGTAAACATCAATTCATTAAACAGACCGGGTTAGAGCTTCTATATTTCATAGCAACCACCCCCATTCTGCGCCACCCGGCCGCTACACACTGTTTTTTGTCTCTACTACCATTAGCGCAAACTGTGCAGATGGGCGACTTTGGCCTCATCGGTGCTGCATCCCTTAACTGTTACATCAGACCCCAGCTTCAAGCAAGAATTTTTCTTTCATTCAGTGGTGTACCAGCACTGTACATATCATTAAAATAATGGTATCAACTTTTCCACACTTCAGTTGACTTGTGTGTGCTCTACCTGAACTGTTTCAAACTTGAGGGAGCGATCAACTTCTCATTCCAAACCAAATGGTGGGTATAGTAGATCGATCCTCAACTACACCCACTACGGCATACAAACCACTCTCTTAATGTTAACACTGCCTACATTCAGTATCATTTTGATATTGTGATTATATCCGCCAGTCCACAGTCGAAGATTCCAGTTGAGGAATGAATAGTTTGTGACCCAACTTGTATTATTCTCCTGTAATAAATACTGTTACTAAGTATTCTCTTGTTTTCTTTACAGCCACCGAGCTTTGATTGAGCTAATTTACTTTGAATTTTTGTATGTCCATCCTTCTGACTGCAGGGACCATGGCTGTTCACTACTGTAAGAAAATGAAATGCTTACAGCCGTCCTTATGATCTTATTTATTGTGTAGCGACCAATTTCGGCAATTCAATGCACCTTCAGGCTTTAGTTGATGCTGAAAGGGTTATCACGATCCATATATATGATGCATCAGTGGCCAACATAACTGGTTTATGAAGACTGTTTGCAATAGTGATGTCGTCTCTCCAACCATCAACTGTGAACTCAATACAGAACAAATCAGCTAACAACTCCGCTACTCACGCACATATATGTAGTTGCACAGTAGAAGTACCAATCGAACCTTTCACAATATTTGAGGATTTTCGTTTTTTAAACTGCATCAGGATTCCCCCCGATGCAATTAATTTAAATTTTCCTTCCGAGGATAAATGAGATATCAGTTCAATACAAGTTTGATCCAGAACTCATTCTTATCTGTAATCAGTTGTTCAACTGGAAAATATGGGTTAAAAGTTCATTCAAACCTTTCAAGTGCTGAAAAACATTTTCAGTAAATGTGTCTATTCCAACCATTTCCTCTTCCAAAAAACCTTTTATTGTTAGAAAGCAATCAGACCCATTAGAGCACATACACTATGTGACCAAAAGTATCCGGACACCTGGCTGAAAATGACTTACAAGTTTGTGGCACCCTCCGTCGGTAATGCTGGAATTCAATATGGTGTTGGCCCACCCTTAGCCTTGATGGCAGCTTCCACTCTTGCAGGCATACGTTCACTCAGGTGCTGGAAGGTTTATTGGGGGATAGCAGCCCATTCTTCACAGAGTGCTGCACTGAGGAGAGGTACGGATGTCGTTCGGTGAGGCCTGGCACGAAGTTGGCGTTTCAAAACATCCCGAAGGTACAAAATTGTTAAGGCTTTCACGGACACTAGTGGACAAACTGTCTATTTGCTTCTGTCTCAGGTTCTTCGAGTGACATTCGTATGACGATTTTACTGACATTTCGCCAGCACGAGTGGCTCGCATTGTCAAAGCTTCACCCTCCATTGCCAGTAGTTCACCACCAGCAATGGAGGGTGAAGCTTTGACAATGCAAGCCACTCGTGCCGGTGAAAGTCAGTAAAATCGTCAGACGAACGTCAGCCGAAGAACCTGAGACAGAAGTAAATTGACAGTTTGTCATCTCAAAGGTGTCCTATAGGATTCAGGTCAGGACTCTGTGCAGGCCAGTCCATTACAGGGATGTTATTGTCACGTAGCCACTCCCTCACAGGCCGTGCATCGTGAACAGGTGCTCGATAGTGTCGAAAGATGCAGTCGCCATCCCCGAATTGCTCTCTAACAGTGGGAAGCGAGAAGGTGCTTAAAACATCAATGTAGGCCTGTGCTGTGATAGTGGCTTGCAAAACAACAAGGGGAAGCCCCCTCAATGAGAAAGACGACCACACCATAACACCACCACCTCCGAATTTTACTGTTGGCACTACACACACTGGCAGACGATGTTCAACGTGCATTCGCCGTACCCACACCCTGCCGTCGGATCACCACACTGTGTACCACACAACGTTTTTCCACTATTCAATGGTCCAGTGTTTATGCTCATTACACCTGGCATTTACTGGCGTGATGTGTGGCTTATGAGCAGCTGCTTGACTATGCAATCCAAGTTTTCTCACCTCCTGCCTAACTGTCATAGTACTTGCAGTGGATCCCGATGCAGTTTGGAATTCCTGTGTGACGGTCTGGATAGATGTCTAAATATTACACATTACGACCCTCTTCAACTGTCGGCGGTCTCTGTCAGTCAAAAGACGAGGTCAGCCTGTACGCTTTTGTGCTGTACGTGTCCCTTCACGTTTATACTTCACTTTTACATCGGAAACAGTGGACCTAGGGATGTTTAGGAGTGTCAGAACCTCACGTACAGACGTACGACACGAGTGACACTCGATCACCTGAGCACGTTCGAAGTCCACGAGTTCCATGGAGCGCCCCATTCTGCTCTCTCACGTTGTCTATTGACTACTGAGGTTGCTGATATGGAGTACCTGGCAGTACGTGGCAGCACAATGCACCTAATATGAAAAACGTATGTTTTTGGGGGTGCCTGGATACTTTTGATCATACAGTGTATAATTTTTCTGAAATACTATCTTTTCTTGTAAGCAAAAGTTTTTGAAAATCAGTAAAGAAATTTACTTCATTGTCTTGAAGGTTAAAAATCACTTAATTTGAAGCAGGCAATTTTTATCAAATAACTGACCTTTCACTTCACCAGTGTTCTAAAAAGGAAGTATGCAAATCATCTTTTAGCTCAAGAATACAGTTTAGTACCTTTCCTCGAGACAACCATATGATTTCACTACGTAAGAGATAAGACTTTTATTTATTTATTTATTTTTTTTTTTTGCAGGAAATGCCATGGATCACCCAGTGGCTCCTAGAACAGTTTTGGCAGCATTTTTAATCAGCTGGACAGCCCCACTAATGATGCTGCACATGGTACAGATAGCAAATGAATTTCAGAAAATTTAAAGATTTGCTCTAATGAGTTTGATTACTTTCCAACAGTAAAATGCTTTTTAGAAGATGAAGGGGTTGAAATAGGAGAGACATTTATTACCCCCCACGATATTTAATTTTCTCCACAAAAAGAATGTAGAAGACCAAATATTTCAACTCCAGTATAGAATTGCATAAAAAAGTATCCTTCAGTGATGGGTTTTTATGTCAATACCTATTATTATTAATACTTACGAGTCCAGCTACAGCTTTAGATTCATCCATTCGTAATGATAACTTGAACGATTTGACGTGAAAAGTAGGTTCATTCACTGTACCGGTTGTTAAATGTCTGACGCACAGAGCTACCGTGTCATTCGAAAGTGGAATCTTTGTTACTTATTTCACTAATTTTTCATCTAGCATACATTCAATCTCCATAGTAAAAGGTATAACAAAATTTTCCACAATTGAGGAAGCTTCACTGTGTTAAGCTATCCGATTGCTGACTATGTAAGGAGCCTCACTCGTATTTTCATTCATCGTTTCTGTGGTTTGAACCATAAATGCGTTTCATTTTAAGAATCTATTACTATTTAGAATGAGGAATTCAATTTTTTGGGCTGGCCAGTAAGATTCCTAATGATGACACATTCTATTGATAGCTCTAGAGCTATTTCGTATACTTGTTGCAGTTTTCTTCCGCTCGTAAAAGTAACTTTCCACCATGAAGAATTTCTGAGTGTCATATAGGTCAGGTGTGGACTGCGAAAAATTATTATCAGCAGTTGAAAGCTGGATCCAGTAGATACAGTACTACTTGAAAAAGTGGGTGTTTTTGATATATTTCATTGACAAAATGTTCTCGAATGATCACTCGGTAACATTTTTGTACTGATGTGACATTTTGAGTTTCCTACCTGTTATCCATTCAGCAAACACACTGAGACACTGCATTATAACAAAGCTGTTAGTCAGCAGATGACCCAGGAGCACTTTGACAGACATAAATACTGTCCTCATAGAATATCTTTTAGTTCGGCACTATGGGATTTGTATGGGAAAAAAGTGATTTTAGGGCTAAAGGCAGTAATGTAATGGTACTGCAAAACTTAAAGTAATGAAATTTGATATTATGAGATACTTTTTCATGTGAGGTTTGACAGAAGAGCAAGGTATTGTGGTGTGGAAAGTTGGTTGCGAAGGAAACTTTTCATTTTTGTTGAGGACCTAAACTCGACTCCTAGCAGTGTAAACAGTAGTTGTAGTTATTCGTGCCATAAAAATTCATGTTAATCCATTACACACACAACCTATTATATGACAGCCTTCACTATGAGGCCTGTCAACAACAAGACAATGATAGCATTCTTTTGTTACAAATGTTATAACACGATGTCCTAGACAGTGTATTGACAATAAATGAATCAAGTTTTTTTAAAAGGGTGTATCTCGTACTGAGTAAATTTTTCGGGACATACAAAAAAACTGTGTCCATTCCAAACTACGAAACATAGATGCTTTTTGGTGGTTTTATGTGATTAGTAGAGTAATATCTGAGTTTATGTGAGAAGGATTTTCACCTTAGGTAATTATGTTATGTGTAATTGAACCATAAACTTCATCGATTTATGCCCTTTTAAAAAAATACATCCTAAATTAAAAAACTCGTGTCAGAATTAAGGAAACTTTGCTTTGTTTCTTTTTTTTTTTTTTTTTAATTTTGTGTAATTATTTTCCAAAGGTATACAAAATACTATTGAGAGCAATGGTTTATGATACAAATCACAATATTAACTAAAAAATATAACACCAGTACTGTCATCAACTAGATTACATAAAATGCATTCTTCTTATTCTATGGCATTTTCAGGTTCAGCTGGTCAATAAAATAGTTCTGTGTAGAAATACTTGTGCTCTCGAGGAATGTAGGGTATGAATTTCTTCAGTTCTTCAATCTTTGTTCTTTTGATGGGAACTTTCCCAGAAGAGTACAATGGTGATGCTGGCAGAGCACGTGTCATTGAACTGAGAGCCATGAAGAAAGTGTGGCAGACCAGACCATTTATTGTCGAATACCCCTTAATGTAACCCCTTCATTCATGGGAATACACAAAGTGATAAAGAGTACTAATTGAAAACTTAATTCTTTCATTTCTGGGTTTGCTTTTAGTCTCTTCAGAGATAGCATACTTTTTGTAGTGCAAAGGCCACCAGCTTTTGAAATCCAGAATTTCTGTGGTTGCCACTTCTTTCACCACAAACTTTCCTGGTACAGAACTCTCTATAATATGACGAGCAACCTCGTACACTGAATAGATTCTACCAATTTTTTTGAGATGTATTGCGATGATTCCAAAATCACAGTCACAAGGTAAAAAACTGTGACCTCTCACAGGGAAAAATTATTGTATTTTCTTAAATCGACCTGTGTCTGTGAGTGAGAGAAGATATCAAGAAAGTGTCTGATTTTTGTTTTGGCCTGCGCAGTTATCTGAAAATAAATGGAGCACTATTTTATTTTGAGGCACCTCTTCTATAAAATCTGATAAAAAAGAACAGACATCATCTGGGGATTTTCTGCCATTCCCTTCATGGTAAATGTACAATGTACTCTTCTGTTCTTTAATGTTACTGATGCAGAATATACTAACAGTAAGCTGTCTTAAATAGAAAAGCTCCTGAACTGGAATCTTTGGTAGTGTTATATTCTGCATGTAGTCAATTGCAATGGACAAAACATGGCTTTCTTTTTTCCCTCTACAGAACAAGCAGTCAACACTCAGTTGGACGTTCCATTACTTTATAGTCAAATTAGTTTTAAAGACCCTCTACCTAATAAGATGTGCAGCAGTAATTTCATTATGCACTTAAACATCAGAGGTCTGTCTGAAGGAATGATCAGGAAGCTTTATGATATAGAAATTTTGCTAGAAAAAGTGAAACAATCTGTGAAAGTAATATGCCTTAATGAACATTGGCTAAAATCTGAAAATATCAGTCTCCTGAATAAACTTACAGGTTATAAACTGGCTACCAGCTTTTGTAGGACCAATGGGTATGGAGGCTCTTGCATACTAGTTCATTCCACGGTAGACTATGATATCAGACAGAATTTTAGCCATCTGAATCAAGAAGGTACATTTGAAAGTTGTTGTATAGAACTTAAAGAGTATAACATGTTAATTATCAGCATATATCGCACACCTGGGTACCATATAAGCTCTGTATTTTTAGATAAGTTTGATACATTGCTACATAAATTAAAAAGTGAGAAACTGTACAAGAAAGTGGTTATATGTGCTGACTTCAACATAGATGTAAGGACTGATGACAAATTTTCTTCACACTTAACGAACCTGGTAGCCAGAAATGGGCTAAATCTCAATTTTGATCAGTATACAAGAATTGCAGCAACCTCTGCAATATGTATTGACAATATTGTAAGTAGTTATAATTATTATGTAAAACAAAAGTTTCTTCTAGATTTAGGAGTATCAGACCATAAAGCGCTATTTGTATCACTACCGAAGCAAAATCCAGTCTGCACAACAAAAAGATGTAGGAATTTCAGTCAAGAAAATGTGGAAGTATTTTGCAAAAAACTAAACCAAACCAACTGGACAGTCAGCAAACACACTTCCACAAGTGACAATTACAATAACTTTTTAACTGAATTCTTGGGTATATTCAATGAATGCTTCCCTTTTGTAACAGTGAGGACCAGGTCCCAAAAAAGTAGATCCTGGGTAACAAAAGGAATTAGAGTGTCTAGTGCTACTAAGAGGAAACTGCATATGGAAACAAAAGTAAATCGAAGCCCTCAATTTTTTAAGTATGTAAGCACATACAAAAAAAATTCGACAAAATAGTTAAACTAGCAAAACGTACTGCGAATAATAACTTCATTTCAAATGCAAAAAACAAATCAAAAGCTGTTTGGTCTGTTATAAGGAGCGAAGTTGGCAGCGAGGCAGATAGAAAATGCCCTTCTAAAATAGTGATAAATGGTAGAGCTGTTACAGAACCCAGTACCATTTGTGAATCATTCAATGACTTTTTCATAAACTGTAACAAATTTGGTGACTGTTCACCACCAAAAATAAAGTCCAATATGACAGACAGCAATTGCCCATGTTTTAAGTTTTCTCATGTTTCCATCTCAGATGACATCAAAATCAGAATGTTCCTAAAAAATTCAAAATCTGCGGGGTGGGATGAGGTCCCCACTGAAATAATAAAAATAGTCCGTCACAGTATTGCATATCCACTCTCTTTCATAATCAACCAATCTTTTGATGAGGGATGTTTCTCAGATCGATTAAAATATGCAGAATTTCGGCCCATAAATTAAAAAGGCAAACAAGATGAATTGGGCAACTATAAGCCAATCTGACTGTTACCAATTTTCTCAAAAATATTTGAAATAGCTGCATGTGATCAGATCGAAAATCACAATTCATCTAACAGTATTATCTTAGGCAATCAATATGGTTTCAGAAAAGGCCGCAGCACAATCCATGCAATAAATGAATTAGTCACAAAAGTCAGCAGATGTCTTGATGATAGAATGTGTCTGTCAGGCATCTTTTGTGACCTGTCCAAAGCCTTCGACAAAGTAAATCATGACCTGCAACTCCAAAAATCGGCACGCTATGGTTTTCAAGGCAAATCTCTTAGCTGGATGTAATCATACATGGCAAAAAGAAAACAAAGAGTACTTATTAACATCAATGGCAAGAAATTTCTCTCTGGCTGGAAACAAGGTTCAATATTAGGGCCACTACTTTTTCTGTATTATATTAATGATATGCCATGTCAGGTCCAGACGATACTATCCTCTATGCAGATGACTCAACAGCTGTAGTCTGTTGTAAAAATGAGGTAGACCTAATTCGTCATATTGAACAAACACTTGGGGAAGTGGAGGCGTGGGTCAAAAACAATAACTTGACATTAAATTTTACAAAAACAGAAATTGTTCATTCCACCACAAAACAATCTGCACAGTCTATAAGTGAAATAAGGTATATGGACAAAATATTAGAGACTGCAGACTGTGTCAAATTCCTTGGTGTATTAGTCAATAAAAACCTGTTTTGGAGTCACCATGTGGACAACATACTGGGTCAACTGAATAGCCTTGTATAAATTATGAATATCTTGTATAGTATTACTCATTTATCTGCAAGAAAAACTGTATATAATGCATATTTTGTTTCAGTCATTGGGTATAGTATAATTTTCTGGGGGTCTGAAAAAACAAATTTACTTAGAGCTTTTAGACTACAGAAAGAATAATCCGAGCAATGGTGGGAACAAAACCAAAGCAATATAGTAAACCTATATTTGTAAAACTAGATCTAATGAGCATTCCAAGTATATACATCTACGAAACTCTCACTTTCACAAAAAGAAACCCACAACTTTCTGAGAGCAACTTCTTCTTGCATCAATATGATACTAGATATAGAACGAGCTACATGTTAACTACCCACCGTTTAAAATCATATGAAAAAACCCCATCCTATATGGGCATGAAATTTGTAAATAAAATATGGAAAGATATGGATGACCCAAATGTAAAAGGTACCAAAAGAGACCTGGAAAAATATCTCAAAGATAAATGTTACTATAGTATAGAAGATTTTGTGAGTGGCAACAATGCATTATAATTGTAATTAAAATACGTCTTTGAAGATACAAAATTGTTAAGGCTTTCGTGGCCACTTGTTGACAAATTGCCTATTGGCTTCTGTCTTGGGTTCTTCGGCCGACGTTCATCTAATGATTTTTCTGACGTTTCGCCAGCACGAGTGGCTGGCATTGTCAAAGCTTCACCCTCCATTGCCGGTGGTGAACTGGAGCCGAGCTCGCAGCCACAGACTGTATGTACCTGGCGCGCCAATGTCTGAGGGCTTCTCCGCGGTCATTTCCGGTGCGGTTCTCCTCTTGCTACCTGCAACGGTCGTTCGCTGCAGTACAGGAGGCCAGGATCCGTTTACCTTAAGGCTTTCCTCTTTCATGTTCAAACTATTTGCGTGTTTTTGAATTTCTACAGCTTCTCTGAACAAGCGCATGTGATGGTGCTTCTCTACAGCCAGAACTTCCGTCTTGGCGAATTTTATTACGTGGTCGGTCCCATTCAGTGCGTGCTCTGCCACGGCCAATTTCTCCACTTGCCGGAAGCAGACCGACAAGGCGATTCCCGACATGTCACACACAGTGGTCAACCTCACTGAACGACAATTGACCGAAGAGGAAGTGTCTGTTCTTCAAAAAGGAGTGAATTTCGCTATCATCCCGAGAACTATACCTATGGAGGACATCATTGCCAACACCGAAGCAGCCATTCGGACCCTTCCTTGTGAAAGGGCAGAGGAAATACGCACTGAAACAGCCAGGATACTGCGCCGAGCAAAGCCACAAGCTTGCAACCTGAAGAAAGAAGAGGTACAGGCCATTAAGAATCTCAACGCCGACAAGAGTATATTGGTACTGCCTGCCGATAAGGGGAATGCGACCGTCGTAATGAAGACCGGAGATTATGAGCAAAAGATCCGAGACCTATTAGATCCGACGACGTACCGAAAACTAAGCGCAGATCCGACGCAGCGTATCACACGGAGTACGAATCGATTAATCAAGGCGTCTTCTCTGCCGGCGGACATACAGAGAAACCTGCGCAACACAGAAGCCCTACCACCTCGGCTGTATGGATTACCCAAGATCCATAAGAACAACGTTCCACTGAGACCGATCGTTAGCGCTCCTGGATCACCGACATATAAACTGGCAAAACACTTGGCCTTTCTGCTCCAGCCACACGTGGGGAAGACCGACACATACATTAAGGACTCAGGACATTTCATTGAGAAGCTGAAGAAACTGAAACTTGCACCAAATGACATCCTGGTCAGCTTTGATGTTGTTTCGTTATTTACGAAAGTGCCACTCAGTGACGCTCTGGAGCACATTGGTTCCATTTTCCCGCAAGACATCAGAAAGCTCTTCCATGCATGTCTCACCACGAGCTATTTCACGTGGAATGGCGATTTCTACGAACAGCTGGAAGGCGTCGCCATGGGCAGTACTCTCAGTCCAGAGGTGGCCAACTTCTTCATGGAACAATTCGAAGCACAGGCACTGGACTCGGTGACTTGCAAACCTAAGGTGTGGTACAGGTACATCGATGATACTTTCGTGGTGTGGAGCCATGGTGAAGAACAGCTCGGTGACTTCCTAAGACACCTGAACAGCTTCCATGACAACATAACATTTACCATGGAAGTAGAAAAGGACAAGAAACTGTCATTTCTAGATGTGCTGGTCACAAGAGCCGGCGAAAACCTGGGACACAGCGTGTATCGAAAACCGACACACACGGACCGATACCTGCACAAACTGTCAAACCACCACCCGAGCCAGAAAAGAGGCATGATTAGTACGCTCGTAACGAGAGCAGGGCGAATATGTGAGCCGCAACACCTCAAACGAGAAATGCAACACCTGGAAACTGTCCTGAGGAGCAATGGGTACTCCACAAATTATATTAGAAGTGTAACAGAGTCAAACACTCGGCAAAGTAAGGAACCAGAAAAAGAAATGTCGGGTACGGCCTTTCCGCCATACATTCCCAGAGTGACGGACAGAATCGGCCGTATATTGCGCAAACATGGCGTAAAGATGAATTTCAAATCGACAAGGAAGATCAAAGACTGTCTTAGATCAGCGAAGGAGAAAAGAGACCCACTTGCAATGTCGGGAATATACCGTATACCATGCACATGCGGAAAAGTTTATGTCGGAATGACTGGACAATCCATTAACACAGGGATCAAAGAGCATAAGCGACATTGCAGGTTGGGGCAGGTGGAGAAATTGGCCGTGGCAGAGCACGCACTGAATGAGACCGACCACGTAATAAAATTCGCCGACACGGAAGTTCTGGCTGTAGAGAAGCACTATCACATGTGCTTGTTCAGAGAAGCTGTAGAAATTCAAAAACACGCAAATAGTTTGAACAAGAAAGAGGAAAGCCTTAAGGTAAACGGATCCTGGCTTCCCGTACTGCAGCGAACAACCGTCGCAGGTAGCAAGAGGAGAACCGCACCGGAAATGACTGCGGAGAAGCCCTCGGACGTTGGTGCGCCAGGTACATACACAGTCTGCGGCCGCGAGCTCGGCTCCAGTTCACCACCGGTAATGGAGGGTGAAGCTTTGACAATGCCAGCCACTCGTGCTGGCGAAACGTCAGAAAAATCATTAGATGAACGTCGGCCGAAGAACCCGAGACAGAAGCCAATAGGCTCTTTGAAGATGTTATACCCTATATATTATTAGTTTATTGTCTATTTTTAGTATCATTATATATAGTGTAAAACTGACAAGTCACCTATGTCACACTCTTTGATTGTATAAAGCATGTTATGTAATAATAAAAATTGAATTGAATTGATAATTCCTGCTTTAGAGCAGAACAGAACTTCGTACTCCTGCGTTTCTGTATTAATAGTTCGGCTGTAGCTGTCGTTTTAGCAACCTCATTAAGATGAGGAGCTTTAATTTTCTGGTTAAGTTCTTCACAGGTAGAATATACATCTACTTGAGGCCTACCAAATCTGTAGCCAAAACTCTTGTTAAAATCATTCCAGTATGTGTAGTATGAGACAGTTCTGAATTCAGGATATTTCATTCTCAACAGTTTCCACATTGTTTTTATTGATAGCTGAGGGCTCAGGTTGCATATTTTGTTCTGAGAATAATGCGATTCATACAATGGGAAAGATCTAATATGATCATGAATAGCCCATTCATTTCAGGTGCCAGACATCTGGTAATACCTCTACCTCTTTTATCTGCTGGAGTACATCCAGCCATTTTTAAATCTCTGATTCTCCTGACTTGCTTTTCACTCACAGAGAAAACTAAAAGAAAAGCTTTCATGCACATCTTCATTCGATCATTTCCAACAAGAATGTGGTAAGAGAAAGCAGCACTTTTCACTACCTCGGGATTAATTCTACCCTCTGGTCTTCTCTGTTGAACTTCACCTACATCAATCAAGCCTTGTAGATACAAATACTGGGCATTCTTACTAAGAATATTGTAAAATTTTGAAAACAAATCCAAACAGTTGCCTCCCCCGGATTGTCCAAACACTTTCTTGTACATCTAACAGAAGAAAGAAGAAGACAAATGAGTAATTCTTGCAGTAAACACAACTAGAACATGGTCATTCTGAAGAAGATGGAGGCTACCATTTAAAACAACTTTGGTTACCTATCAGTAATATTGTTATTAATTATAATGTATAGCTTTGAAACAATAATGTATTGCTGAATCATTAACACAAAAATGGAACAAAATAATGGAAGCGAAGTGGCTTACCTGCAAGAAAATTCAGGTTTATTAGCCTCAACAAAGTTTCCTCTGTGGTTAACATAACCTTTAGCCTTGAGTCCAGCTGCTTTTACTTTGTTTATCTTATATGATGACGGATTTGCACCACATTTTCTTTTGCATGATTTGTCAGCGTAATCACCACTACACACGCTATTAATGTCACTAATTTCATCATTTGATGTGAACTAATTGTCAACCGAACAGCAATGGAACAAAGGCTGTATATCACAGGTTAGAAAATAAGTGGCAAACTGAAACAGCGGTATATATATATATATATATATATATATATATATATATATATATATATATATATATAAAAAAGAAGCGGAAGTCACTAACATACACCCATTAAAAAAAAAAAAAAAAAAAAAAAAAAAAAAAAAAAAAAAAAAAAAAAAAAAAAAAAAAAAAGTGCTCTTTGGTCTGGAGTTCTTGCTCAATGTGAGGCATCTGAAACGCCCTTTTAGAACTAATCGATAGGGATATCTATCGGGTTTCTGAAACAACAAAAAACCAAAAATCGGTGAAATGATGAGCTATGCCCTTTTAAAAAAATTTGATTCAAATGTATATGTGCAATTTTCAAAAATGTTAACAGGACCCCTTGCATCTGAGCAAGTAAGTTTTATCAGATTAAATCTTACACTGAAGGAATTATTATTAGATATGTTGTGCTTAAAATGGGTTATTTCTGAATTATCTTTGGACCAGGACGAAAGTGACAGTAAAAAATAAATTTAAAAAAAAATATTTGTTTCACAAAAAATCAATTGTGAGATGATTTATTAATTAAACACAAATAAGAAAGTATTTCTAATTTTGGCAGTACCTAATCACAGTCCAGTTTCAGAAGAAGTTTGGGAAATACATACTTCATTTCGCCACATCATGCTCACCCACTCACTGACATACAGTTTCTGTGTACAGCATACACAACTGATGCAAAGGGACTCATCACTATGTGACACAACACAGTGTGACTACATCAGTGCTTAAATAATAATATATAATAGGTGAGCGTTACCTTTTTTTTATCAAACAAAATGTGTGAAAAAACTGTATGTTCCATGTAAGTACATATCAGCATTTAAGTGGGCATCCAGGATGAAATGATTTTGTGTGAACAGTAAAATAAATTGATGGTTTCCAGAATATGTTGACCTATTTGTTGATAGATATCCTTTAATGATAGAAGCATGAATGTACTCCTTATGTAGTTGATGGCATGGTCTGCTGATAGCATCTCATACACAAGCACAGAGATCTTGTTTGTCTACTGTATCTGTTAGGAAGTTTATGCTATGTAGTTCTGACACACAGATTTAGATCCAGCCAGGCTACTGTAGCAATAAATCTGGCAAATGGGTTTTATCTGAGTCTCACTGACTTCCATGTTTCCCATGCCTATTACTGTTTGAGTGTGTGTTCTCTGCAAACTCAAGAGACTGGAGCATAAATTTGACTTTCGCTTAGAATGTAGAAGTTAATGTAAGTCATTGCGAATTAATTCAGAGTTAAACCAGCGTTTGGAGATGCATATTATTGAGATATTCTGTAGCTTTTCTGTCAGTAATATGCTAATTTCATCGCTCTTTAGTTTAAATTCAGATTTACAGTTGTGTCCGATTGTCTTTCTTCTTACTTGTTCTTGTTCACATACTGGTCAATAGTTGTTTCACTTAGGATATTATGAGCCTGTAAAATAGCATGATGAGATTGTACAAGCCATTTAGGAGTAATAGGTTCTGACTGTGGAGTTATTTTGCGTACTTCGTCCATAATTGCTGTCTTTAGAAGGGTACAGTACCTACTGCTTTTACTGATCTATTTTGGTGCATAACATGGTTAGTAAGTAACTCACTACTAAAATTACATACCTGTACATCTACAACACATGTATTACTACAGAGCTTGCAAGTCTTTGTGTAAGTTATGTTGTTAGTACAACATATTATGACCACACAATGATTTTCTGTGTTTTCAGTATTGCAGCCTGCTATGACTTCTTGAATTTTAGCACCAGATATGATTCCACAAACCTTAGTGTTGCTAAAATTGTTTTTTACAATTTTGGCCATACTTCTCAGATAAGCATCCACAAAAATATACACACAATTTGTGGCAGGTTCTCCTCTTTCTTTTTTCTACAGCAGAATGTTTATTATTTCCAGAACTTTTACTCTAACTGTTGGAATTTTAGACTTGAGCTCATCAAACATAGCTTTTATTGATAAGTTTCACTTTTTGACACTGGAGAGTTAGCTGGGCTCACTTTAACATTCACATTAAGCTTATGGTCTTAGCCACAAAGATAAAGCACATTAATTTTTTTTGGAATTTAGAAACTTTCCTTCATTTGTTGTAGGTGACATTTCTGCGGATAATGCTTTGTGTTTGTGCTTTACTTTCTTCCATTCTGATGACTTACTGGATATATCACGTGGCAATTCATGTACATTTTCATACTGCACGCATGCTGCTTAATTTGAATCCAAAGCTTAGGTTTAAGTATCTTCAATACAAATTTCCAGACTCCCTTACAAAAAGGTCCCAGTAAGTGTTAGACTGGATAACTGGTATTGTACCATCTTAATACACCGCATGATGTTTGGCAATGCCATGTTCCATCTTCTGATACAGCAACCTTGTAAGGATGTAATAGGCATCTACAGTGTTGATGTTCCTTGAATTGCTGTTTGATAGTGAAATTTGGCCAATGTGTGCTGTACATATACAAGAAAATAGTAAACACATAATTCATTATGGCTATAATCATCTTTGACCAGACAGAGTAAAGCAAAATTCACAGCTGGAGGAAAGAAGACATACTTTATATTATTTCATTAACACTGGGTTTACATCGGCAGATACGCTTGCAAACACAGGATAAAAACTCATTAAATTAAATATTGTCAGTGAAGGAACAATACCATGTAAGCATGAATTTTAGAGTAGAAACAACAACAGTGTAGGATACCTGATATGTTTCATAGTGATGCCAAATGTGCATTGTAGCACTACATTGAAATTTCAGATCATATCAAAAGGTGAAACAAAGAATATACTCTTTAGACAGCTAAACTACAGTAGATACATGGAACTTTCTCAATATTTATGGTAGGGTTTGATACTTACATGGTATTTGTTTGTCAGTCCCGTTAATAATTTACCACTTTTAAGTTGTTTTTGGTGCTGAAAAAGTTAGTAACAAAGCTGTTTTGCAAATACTGATTATTTTTTATTGAATGACTTCATGGAAACAATTTCAAATATGCACCATTCACATAATTCTCATGCTGTCTGTACATTTATTCAGGAAAAACTGCTGAACATCACTCAAGCAGTAACAAAGAACTATACTGCACTGTCACTCCTGAAACAGTAACCTCTCAGATGGTGTCCATTTATAAGGGATGTTGTCATAACAGCAATGACAATCTGTAGGAAGAACAGTTTTTAGTTGCTGCAAATGATTCCATTTGGTTTTTTGATTATCAGTCTTTCTTTGCACAGTTCCATGAAGCAAAATTCCCATGGGTTTTTCTCAAACATTTTGGTATTCCTTGCCACACTTCGCTGAAAGTGCACATGTAGTAAATAATACCATCTAGATGGTACTTTATCACCCTCTAGTCCGTAACTATAGCCTCACCTTCTACACTCTTCCAGGCCTAATTGAGTCATACAGTCACAAATGTTTCTCTGCATAGTTGGTGACGAAGAAAAAATCTAGGTAATCAGTTTCATAAGGTCACGGCTTTCTTCTCACCATTTTAGGTATCAATGTGTATTGGCTAGGAAGTGCACTTGTGGCGCCGATGAGGTCGACACCAGCATCGATATGCGTTCGTCTGTGGACTCTGTGCATCCATCTTTGAACTAAGCTAAGCGTTATCTTTGCTCTGTTCCTCCATGTCAGTTCTTTGTGAGCCTAGCTTGTGTTCGGGTGAATAAATGAAGTACTGCTAAATGGGGGTTGTTTGGTGTAACTAAACCCAACCATTCTCCTCACTGGTGACCCCGAGTTGTAATATCTTCCGTTTTCGCCGTTTTACTGTGTCCATGACCTCCGCGTCGGATATTTTCGCGTGTATTACACCGACACAGCATTCAAACAATGACTTCATCCCAACGCCTAATGCCGGATTTTGTGATCGACATGCATCGTGTTGCGGGCGGTGCACACCTGCCAGGACTGCAACACGATGCCTCTCACTCAACGCCAATTTCGCCGGATGTTTTCGAGCCTGCAACAATAAGTGAGGCTAGGAGTGTGCATGACTCCGGCTATCAAACACCTTTGTTCCCACCACATATGCCCTCCCTCGTTGACTGTGCAGTTACCTCTTACGGATCTCCGTGCAGTGCAGGACCAATGCCGATTTCTGCAAATGCTTTTTGCAGATGATGCTGTGGTGTATCGAAAGGTTGTAACAATGGAAAATTGTACTGAAATGCAGGAGGATCTGCAGCGAATAGACGCATGGTGCAGGGAATGGCAATTGAATCTCAATGTAGACAAGTGTAATGTGCTGCGAATACATAGAAAGATAGTTCCCTTATAATTTAGCTACAAAATAGCAGGTCAGCAACTGGAAGCAGTTAATTCCATAAATTATCTGGGAGTATGCATTAGGAGTGATTTAAAATGGAATGATCATATAAAGTTGATCGTCGGTAAAGCAGATGCCAGACTGAGATTCATTGGAAGAATCCTAAGGAAATGCAATCCGAAAACAAAGGAAGTAGGTTACAGTTCGCTTGTTAGCCCACTGCTTGAATACTGCTCAACAGTGTGGGATCCGTACCAGATAGGGTTGATAGAAGAGATAGAGAAGATCCAACGGAGAGCAGCGCGCTTCCTTACAGGATCATTTAGTAATCGCGAAAGCGTTACGGAGATGATAGATAAACTCCAGTGGAAGACTCTGCAGGAGAGACGCTCAGTAGCCTGGTACGGGCTTTTGTTACAAGTTTCGAGAACATACCTTCACCGAAGAGTCAAGCAGTATATTGCTCCCTCCTACGTATATCTCGCAAAGAGACCATGAGGATAAAATCAGAGAGATTAGAGCCCACACAGAAGCATACCGACAATCCATCTTTCCGCGAACAATACGAGACTCGAATAGAAGGGAGAACCGATAGAGGTACTCAGGGTACCCTCCGCCACACACCATCAGGTGGCTTGCGGAGTATGGATGTAGATGTAGATGTTTCGTTGGACAACCTACCACCGCCAGGACAACGATTTGCCACACCGCAATCTGTGCAGTACCGTGCGGATACCTGCCACGTGGCCAAAACTGCTTCGTTCACAGGTCAACCTACTCAGCATCCGACCACGCCCATGCCTGCCTTGGTTCAGCATCAGCACTTGCCTTCCTACTTCGATACCTTGGCCTACAACAGGAACAATAACTTGTTATCTGTTCCTGACCTCCACCTCCGTCCCACTGCTACGCCTCAGTGTTTTGTGCCACGACATTCACCTTATCTGCACACCGTTTTGAGTGGAGTGACTATGAACAGTGAACATTCACACACCCTGTCTGATGTTCGACATCATTTCCCACACTGTGCTTCTGGACAGCCCACACCTCCGCAGCCTCCCTGCGACACAGGTGACCCCGGCTCTGGTCATACATCGAGCTTTCCGTGGACTGGCACGCATTCTCAAACTTTGAACTTTTTCTCACCTGTTGCCCCCGTGCTGGCTAGAGTTGAGCTTCCGCTACCTTTCTCGGCACATCCCGGTGCCTCATCCGCATCGGTCTTCCAGGACACGTCAATCCCAACACACCCGCAATGTGTTGAGCTTCCGCAACTGCAATCGACACATTACGGTGTCTCACCCGCTTTGCAACAGATCGTGCTTAACCACAATGTGTCAACTTCACGCTGCTACCCGAACAGCCATCGTTGCCACATCCCCTGGAGGCACACTCTCCTGGAATACTACAGCAACAACAGCTCGATTCAGGCAGTGCCCCGACGAACTCAACTCAACCTGTTCTTCCGAACATTCTCCAACGCTTACCGATGCTGCCACCGTTTAATCCCAACAGAGCAACAACCTGGTTCAAAACTGTGGACAAAGTGTTCGACCATTACTAACTCGACGAGTCAACCAGTTTTCTGTGCCTCATTAACCACCTGCACGACCAGGAGGAGTTGATTGCTGACCTGGTCGATGCCCGGACTCATCTACCCGGTACACACTAGCCAAAAAGACAGTTCTACATCGGCTTGCACGCTAAACTGAGGCAGCAATAAGGCAAGTGCTCCATGTCGAGCAACTAGGCAATGACAAACCTTCCCAGCTCTGGAGAAGGCTACGTGCTCTGGTCAGTGCCGATCTACGCTCTGACACAGCTCGCCTCACTATACGGTCAGATAAACTATCTCCTCACATCCGCTTTGCTCTGTCTCAAAGGTCTCCTGAACCTGCCGAGTAAAGAATGACAGTTGTTGACAAGCTACACGATCCATCACTGCTCTATTTCGCCAGCCACTGCCTACCTGACAAGTCTCAGGTTCAGGCTCATCTCCCTGCATCCGAATGTGGCTGGGGCCGTACTGTGCCAACTGTGCCGACTGTTCCGCTCGCTCCGGGAAGCAATAAACAAGCAACTGGGACGTCACCGGCTCCACCCACGGTCACGCCCCCTCCTGCAACTGAACCTGCTGCGGCCACCAAACCTCGACCACCGCCACTGGCAACGAACCTTCCGTAGGAAATGCAACCGCACTACCCGTACTGTTACTTCCACACATGGTTTGGTGAGGCGGCACGGAACTGCAGACCACCCTGCTACTTCCCAAACGCCAATCGCAGGTAGCTCCGGGTGCCGCCTCCTGCGCACAACATGACAGGCACCCCCCAGTGCTCCATTCTGTCCGGGAACGACTGGATAATTGCGGACGACTTTACATTAAAGAGATTTCATCGGGATACCATTTCCTAGTGGACACAGGTACTGTAATGTTTCGCTGCTGCCTATGTCCTTAGCGTCGTCGAACATCCGCCCTTATCATACTTCACTGCAAGCCGTGAATTCAACTAAACTACAACGCTCGGGTTCAACTTCCCACGTCGTCTCACTCTCCGCAAACTGCAAACTCGAGTGGACTTTTTTAGTGTGCGAAATTGACAGACCTATACTAGGCGTTGACTTCTTGTGACACCACAAACTTTCACCAGACCTAGTGCAAAACACTGTGTTTCATCATCCGTCCAAGACTCACTTCCCCTGTGCTCCATCGAGCAAACCCTCCCGTGACACATCGGTCCAGGCTCATCTCATCGGTACATGCTCATCTCTGTTGACGACGTTACAAGAAACCACGCACAAGTGCCTTGTCGAGCTTGAACACGTCGCTTGCCTACGCAAGGAAAACTTCGAGCTCTCCCTCCGGCTCCACAAAACACAGCTAGAGCTCTCCGATGCAGCAAAGGAATTACAGACACTACAGCAAGGACAAAGGGAGGTCAGTAAGTACGCCGAATCTGCTTGCAATCCCAGCAATTGAGCCTCTGTGTGTTTGTTCATCGAACTACCTTCATACTAATTCTCCATTATTCCATTCTCGAACAGCGTGCAGAAGAAACAAAAACCTATATCTCTCTGTACAAGCTCTGATTTCCCTTATTTTATTACAATGATTGCTTCTCCCAATGTAGGGCAGTGGTAACAAATTATTTTCATATTTGGAGGAGAAAGCTGGTGATTGAAATTTTGTGAGTAGATCACACCACAATGAAAAACACCTTTGTTTCACTAATTTTCAACCCAAATCCTGTCTCGAGTCTGTGACGCTCTCGCTGCTATTTCTCAATAGTACAAAACATGATGCCCTTCTTTGAACTTGCTTGATGTGCTCCGTTAATCCCCTCTGGTAAGGATCCCACACCACACACCAGCACTCCAGTCTCTTTAGCAGATCTGCTGCATCTTCTAAGTGTTCTGCGAGTAAAATGCAGTCTTCGGTTCACATTCCCCACGACATTCTCTATATGTTCTTTCCAACTTAAATTGTTTGTAACTGCAATTCCTAGGTATTTAGTTGAATTCACAGACTTTACATTTGAGTGATTTATCGTGTACCCGAAACTTAATGGATTCCTTTTAGCAATCTTGTGGATGATTTCACACTTTTCATTATCTGGGGTCAAGTGCCAATTTTAACATCATGCAGATATTTTTTCTAAATCGTTTTGCATTTGGTTTTATTTTCTGATGATTTTACTAGATGATAAACAATAGCATCATCTGCAAATGACCTAAGAAAGCTCCTCAGAGTGTCTCCTAAATCATTTATATAGGTAAGAAACAGCAGAGGGCCTATAATGGTGCCCTGGGGAAGGCCAGAAATCACATTAGTTTTACTTGATGGCATTCTGTCAATTACTATGAACTGTGAACTCCAGTTGCGAATCCAGTTGCATAACTGAGGCAATATTCCATAAGCACACAATCTTATTACAAGCTGCCTGTGAGATACAGCGTCAACCTACACAACATCCTAGTCCATTTGTATGCCACTCCCAGTCCAAACCCCTTGCAAAAGGGATCATGTCCTTCTGGCACACCAAGGTACAAGACTTGCCCAATCCGCCCACTCAGCACCTCCTACTAAAGTACTGCTGAAGGCTTATCCGCCCCCATCAGAGGCCAGGCCACCAGTGAAAGCAATCATGTCATATATCAACTCTGCTGAGAATGCTGTGTGACGAAGCAAGCTGGGATCTCTTTACGTCCTCTCTTGTTTTGCCATCTGTCTCCTCAAATTCACTTTATTTTAATTTTTGCATAATTACCATTAATGTGTTGTTGCTGTGGTCTTCAGTCCTGAGACTAGTTTGATTCAGCTCTCCATGCTGCTCTATCCTGTGCAAGCTTCTTCATCTCCCAGTACTTACTGCAACCTACATCCTTCTGAATCTGCTTAGTTTATTCATCTCTTGGTCACCCTCTACAATTTTTATCTTCCACGCTGCCCTCCAATGCTAAATTTGTGATCCTTTGATGCCTCAGAACATGTCCTAGCAACCGGTCCCTTCTTCTTGTCAAGTTGTGCCACAAACTGCTCTTCTCTCCAATTCTATTCAATACCTCCTTATTAGTTATGTAATCTACCCATCTAATCTTCAGCATTCTTCTGTAGCACCACATTTCAAAAGCTTCTATTCTCTTCTTGTTCAAACTATTTATCGTCCGTGTTTCACTTCCATACATGGCTACACTCCATACAAATACTTTCAGAAACGACTTCCTGACACTTAAATCTATACTCGATGTGAACAAATTTGTCTTCTTCAGAAACGCTTTCCTTGCCATTGAAAGTCTACATTTTATATCCTCTCTCCTTCGACCATCATCAGTTATTTTGCTCCCCAAATAGCAAAACTCCTTTACTACTTTAAGTGTATCATTTCCTAATCCGATTCCCTCAGCATCACCCGACTTAATTCGACTACATTCCATTATCCTCGTTTTGATTTTGTTGATGTTCATCTTATATCCTCCTTTCAAGACACTGTCCATCCCGTCAACTGCTCTTCCAAGTCCTTTGCTGTCTCTAATGTCATCGGCGAACCTCAAAGTTTTTATTTCTTCTCCATGGATGTTAATACCAACTCCGAATTTTTCTTTTGTTTCCTTTACTGCTTGCTCAATATACAGATTGAATAACATCAGGGAGAGACTACAACCCTGTCTCACTACCTTCCCAACCACTGCTTCCCTTTCACGCCCCTCGACTCTTATAACTGCCATCTGCTTTCTGTACAAATTGTAAATAGCCTTTCGCTCCCTGTATTTTACCCCTGCCACCTTTAGAATTTGAAAGAGAGTATTCCAGTTAGCATCATCAAAAGTTTTCTCTAAGTCTACAAATGTCAGAAACGTAGATTTGCCTTTCCTTAATCTTTCTTCTAAGATAAGTCGTAAGGTCAGTATTGCATCACATGTTCCAATACTTCTACGGAATCCAAACTATCTTCCCCGAGGTCGGCTTCTACCAGTTTTTCCATTTGTCTGTAAATGTTGGCTACTCCTGGGGCCTTGTTTCGACTCAGGTCTTTCAGTGCTCTTTCAGTGCTCTGTCTTCACGCAGTATCGTATCTCCCCTTTCATCTTCATCTACATCCTCTTCCAGTCCCATAGTATTGTCCTCAAGTACATCGCCCTTGTATAGACCCTCTATATACTCCTTCCACCTTTCTGCTTTCCCTTCTTTGGTTAGAACTGGGTCTCCATCTGAGCTCTTGATATTCATACAAGTGGTTCTCTTTTCTCCAAAGGTCTCTTTAATTTTCCTGTAGGCAGTATCTATCTTACCCCTAGTGAGATAAGCTTCTACATCCTTACATTTGTCCTCTAGCCATCCCTGCTTAGCCATTTTGCACTTCCTGTCGATCTCATTTTTGAGATGTTTGTATTCTTTTTTGCCTGCTTCATTTACTGCATTTTTATATTTTCTCCTTTCATCAATTAAATTCAATATTTCTTCTGTTACGAAAGGATTTCTACTGGCCCTCGTCTTTTTACCTACTTGATCCTCTGCTACCTACACTATTTCATCTCTCAAAGGTACCTATTCTTATTCTACTGTATTTCTTTCCCCCATTCCTGTTAATTGTTCCCTTATGCTCTCCCTGAAACTCTGTACAACCTCTGGTTCTTTCAGTTTATCCAGGTCCCATCTCCTTAAATTCCCACCTTTTTACAGTTTCTTCAGTTTTAATCTACAGTTCATAACCAATAGATTGTGGTCAGAGTCCACATCTGCCCCTGGAAATGTCTTACAATTATAACCTGGTTCCTAAATCTCTGTCTTACCATTATATAATTTATCTGATACTGTCTAGTATCTCCATGATTCTTCCATGTATACAACCTTCTTTTATGATTCTTGAGCCATGTGTTAGCTATGATTAAGTTATGCTCTGTGCAAAATTCTACCAGACTGCTTCCTCTTCCATTTCTTAGCCCCAATTCATATTCACCTACTATGTTTCCTTCTCTCTCTTTTCCTACTCTTGAATTCCAGTCACATATGACTATTAAATTTTCGTCTCCCTTCACTACCTGAATAATTTCTTTTACCTCATCGTACATTTCATCAATTTCTTCATCATCTGCAGACCTAGTTGACATATCAACTTGTACTACTGTAGTAGGCGTGGGCTTCGTGCCTATCTTGGCCACAATAATGCGTTCACTATGCTGTTTGTAGTACCGTACCCGCACTCCTATTTTTTTTATTCATTATTAAACCTACTCCTGCATTAGCCCTATTTGATTTTGTATTTATAACCCTGTATTCACCCGACCAAAAGTCTTGTTCCTCCTGCCACTGAACTTCACTAATTCCCACTATATCTAACTTTAACCTATCCATTTCCCTTTTTAAATTTTCTAACCTACCTGCCCGATTAAGGGACCTGATATTCCACGCTCTGATCCGTAGAACGCCAGTTTTCTTTCTCCTGATAATGACATCCTCTTGAGTAGTCCTTGCCCGGAGATCCAAATGGGGGATTATTTTACCTCCGGAATATTTTACCCAAGAGGACGTCATCATCATTTAACCATACAGTAAAGCTGCATGCCCTCGGGAAAAATTACGGCTGTAGTTTCCCCTTGCTTTGAGCCGTTCGCAGTACCAGCACAGCAAGGCCGCTTTGGTTAGTGTTACAAGGCCAGATCAGTCAACTGTCCAGATTGTTGCACCTGCAACTACTGAAAAGGCTGCTGCCCCTCCTCAGGAATCACACGTTTGTCCTGCCACTCAACAGATACCCTCCGTTGTGGTTGCACCTACGGTACGGCCATCTGTATCGCTGAGGCACGCAAGCCTCCCCACCGACGGCAAGGTCCACGGTTCATATGTACATGAGTATAATCTGCATTTCCATAAAAGAGAAAGGTTGGCCCTCACTCTTGAGGAATATACTGACAGGTCTAATTTTGTGCTTAGTTTGGTGTATGTCATCAATTTCCTCTCTATTTTTTGACTAATCCCAGTTAATAGCTTTTTACAGGGTTAAATCAGTAATTGTTTCATTTAAATTGTATTGTTGACTACAAACAAATACAAACTCTGTACTAATTATAAACCTTTGAAGGAACAACCATTAGTATTCTTAAAGTATCTATTTGGCTCTATTCGAATATATGTTAGCAAAGCCAGCCCTTAATAAATTCCAAAGTAATGACCAGTTTTGTCAAAAGTATTGTTTGTATAACTATATCTGTTAATTTCATCATTTAAACAAACAATTCTGCTTAACCCTTGTAGTAGAAGGAACTGTTAAAAAGAAAGAATTTTTCAATATATTCAGTTAATTGAATGAGTTATGTTTTAATTGTAATTTCTGTTACCTAAACATCAAACAATGTATAGTTTCAGTACCTATTATTGTGACGATATATAAAGGCCCGATTTTTGGTCCCGAGACAGTCGGTCCACGGCCTATTTTCAGACGAGGAACCTGTGCTGGTTAGAACAACAACAATGCATCAACTTAAGTATGAAGTAAGTGTAACACAAATAGGCTGTGTGTTGTAGCAATGACAATGTCTGCTCAATTTATTTGAAAGACTGTGTGGTTAGCGTTTTACTGCTCACAGATATTAAACAGTAAACTATTGTAGCAGTATGCTGATGTTTGCCTGCAAACTATGAGTATTGATGAGGCTTATCAAAATTTGCCAATAGTTAACTGGCCATATTAACTGTGTAATATTGGGAGGGGGGGTTGTGAACAGTGAAAGTAAATAACTGTGAAACACAAATGTGCACTTGTCGGCTACATCATTTACATTAGTCAGTGTTGAACTCCCCCCCCCCCCATTTTTGAGCCAGTATAACAACGCAGTATGTAGACACTGAGGACTACCAACAAAGAAATAAAGCAGGTGAATGTCACAACTGTACAACTTTTTATGTTAGTGTGACTACCAAGCAGCTGCACACAAGGATGAATGGCCACTGCCAAACTGTTGCCAAGAACAGAGTTGACCACCCGGTGGCACTGGCACAACATGCACCTGCTCAATTTCACTGGCTGTGGCATCTGGATCCTAACCTCCACCACCTGTTTCTCTGAACTACACAGGTGGGAGTTATCCTTAAAACACATCTTCCACTCCCGTAATTATCCTGGCACCAATCTCTGGTAACCCACCGCCCCGCACCTTTCACTGAACAGTTTCCCCTTCCTTTGTACTATCACTCCATCCAAATTCACTTTCTCATATCACCTGCAGCATGTGGTGCTCCCCAATGGCTACTACAATCATGCATCACATGCCTAGCCCATATACCTGCCACCCCTCCCTCCTACATTCCTAGCTAGCAAACCTCCACATACCTGCTAGCCACACACCCCAATCCCTCTCCCTGTCTCCTACCTCTCTCTCCCTCTATCCAACCTGGCCGACACTATCCTCACCACAACCACTTCACCAGCCAAAATGCAGCATTAGCACAGTTAGTACAGCTGGCACCATGATGTAGGGGCACAGGTGTGTGTGTGTGTGTGTGTGTGTGTGAAAGGATTACTATGAAAACTAGGAAGTGGAAGTATTCTTTCTTTTTGTATGTGGCAATTGACAACTCGGCAGTTCTGGTTTTTGGTGAGTGGTTTGCTTTAAATTCAAAAGTATAATACACAACATTTATATGCAGTGATGTCAAGTTGTATGTCGAAATGAATGATTTTAACGAGATAGCTGAACAGCTCCCCCTCCAACTCCAAAGTCTCCCACACAGCAATGCCACATCATTATTTATTTTCACAGAGCTTTGTCTAGGTCCAAATCATGAGTTGTGTTTGCCAAGAGATATCAAGTGTAGAGTCTAGGCAATAGGCAATAGGGCACTGACACAATCCACAAACAGCAGCTAGTTCTAACCTTGCGTGTTCAGTAGTCACTGTGAAGTACATCAGTACTGACTGCTTGTATTTCAGTGATCACTCTGATTCCTAATTTAAAATTCTTTATCAACTGATTAATGCTGAAAAATGATTACACAGGGTGTATATGTGGACAAGGAAAAAAAAAAAACCCGGATTTCCCGGTTAAAAATACACTTTCTCTCGGGTGAAAATACACTTTCTCCGTGTTAAGTGACAGTATACTCTTCTCGGTACTGTAAAACTCATCAATTCTTTGAATGTTTATGTTTTTATCTACCGACGTTTTGAAAGACCTTTGATGTGCAGCAACATGTACGCTGCATATTTCCGTATTACGAAGGTATAAATTTGAATTCCACCAAACACCGCACGTCACTTTCCGAAGCATTGCAATCGAGTTTGCGAGGCGATTTTGTAAGCCAGTCATAGCTCATTGTCACGTGATCTCGCCAGCTGATGACAGCGCGGACACGTGATATAGTAAGCCAGTAGCAAGATCACTCTTTAGTAGTGCGAACACACAAATAAGAAAAGTTCACGGTTTAAATTAATATACATAGCATTCACATATAATATTGGTTTCTAAGATTAAAAAGGTGGAAGAGAAGCTAAGCTTCCACATATAATGTTGATCTTTTTCGCGCGTGTTACATTTGAAGATACATCACATAAATGTGCCAGTAAAATTTTTAATAACGACGTAAATGTTTGATCTTCTGGGCTCGAAATTCTTCTGAATGGTCATCCTCAAAGAGGTGATTTTTAAATGAGAGTAAAACGTTTTGTGATTTAAGTAATTCATCGTACATTTTCGCACATAGTTCATCTTGCGTGAAAGGAAATTTGGTTTGAATGTAACGCTTTTCAAACCACCATTCGCAATATTTTCCTGCGACCTGTTAGAAATAGGTTCGTTTCAGCAGTTGGAAGACAGCGCCAGATAATAGGCGTCACCGCGCTTACGCAGCTATGATGACGCAGGAAACCCATATGTTCGTACGTGTAAAACATTAAAAGATTTTACATTATGTCATAAAAGAAAGAAGACATCAGAGGATACTTCAAGAGCATCGGAATTTCGTGAACCATGCTGAACTGCATAATTCGGCTTAAAATGCACATTCGTATGTCCAGATTCGTATGTAAATTTTCTTGGAGTACTAGTACTGTATTATCTCATGTTTGGTTCTTTATTATGGCATAATACCATACGTGCACTTGAAAGGCAGCGAATAGTTGAAACTAGCCAATAGTGTGAAATTAAACACTTCGTTTCAAATAAAACAGAAAAGATTAATGAAAGCCAAATCTCTTTAGCAAACCGACAAAAATAACTTCATTGTTCTGCAATGCGATTAATGCTTGACTGTCAGCAAGGTGGAAATAAAATCTAAAACTAATAACATATTTTAGCCTTCCGTAATTATGCGAACATATTTTAATTCATTTGATAACTCTGTTTGCTATCATTTAACGTGAGAGCAATAAACTAAGAGGAAACAACAAAATCACTGAACATAAACACAGGTCACGTGCAGACGATCCATCTCCCCACAACAACTCAAGACTGTTCTGGGCATCAGCGCCAGATTTACTATATTTCCGAACCGTGGCAATATTAAGTAGTGGCGCCCAGCCGTACTTCTGTAACCAGAAGCGAAAGAAGGTACTACTCATATGCGACTCAACTGCGCATGCGCAAGAGACCGCCTGCCACTGCTCAAACGAATCTAATTTAAACAGTTGTCACGTCACGCTCATCGGAGGCAATTTGTTGTTAGGAAGCATTGCATAGTCTTTCTAAAGCCATTGACAAACTTTGCTGTTGGCAGACGCTTATATGAGCACTGTGTTTTATTGTTCTATACGGCGCATTTCCTTTGCAACTTAAGTTTTATTTTCGTTTTTTTTTTCTCTCGTTCATGTTTTGTTGCTGCAGTATTATTCTGCAATAGCGGGATACAGTAATATCCTTTGTTAGAGTGTTGGTTCTTACCAGTCAAAATCAAAAAAATTTAGCTGAAAACTAAAACAATGAAAAATTCCCGGAATTCTAAAAAATTCCCGGGTTTTTCTCGGTTTTCTCCCGGATGAAAAAATTCCCGGGTTTTTCCCGGATCTCCCGGTTGTCCCGGGTCGTATACACCCTGTTACAGTATGACTTTGGTCTCTTTGTATTATTGCTTCAGAATTGTGTGTGCTAACAGCTTGGTGTAGTGTGCATTTCAATGACCATATTAAATTTGATTCTCTGCAGCATCACAAAAAGGGGTTGAGATCATTTACTTCATTTCTTCTATTTAATAAATAAGTGACTGGTATAGATGAACGGACAATTTCTTGTAGATGCCTGGCCGCAAATAATTCGTTAAAGCACAAATGTGTATGTGGTGTGGCACTTCTTTTCCTTAATGCAAAAGAAACTCATTTTACTCTTAAACAGTCCTAACAAAATTGCCACTTTATTTATATCACAAATACAACAGAGTAATATGTACATATTTTAATATATTTATGCAACGTACAAGTATTATTTGGTGTTCACAGGAGTGTCACATAATAACATCACGTACGTATACTTTTATCATATCACAAACTCAGTCACTGTCATTGAACTGAATGTTTTGGAATTATCATACCCCTAAAGAGATCAAATGAATTGTCACCTGGGTGTACGCTGAAGCAATTTCCAAAATGGTTTCGAACAACAATAAAACCGTAGTCATCAATTCCCAGCACAGTAACATCATGACAGGCACCATCAGTATCAGTTACTGTAATTTTAGCATCACTGTGAAATAAGAACAGTTTAAATTCAACTCTGGATTGGTGACTGTTTAGGTATAGAGTAATTTATTTTATACAGGGTCCCTATAGCGCATAAATTTACTAATTATGTAAAAAATGGATAATGGTGTTTTCACTTAATTCAAAAATATCATAACTGTACTATGTGTTGGTGCTTTCAAGTGATTCCAACAACCTCCTTAACTTGCATGCATAAGCAGACATCAGATTATTACGAAAACTTAAAACTAGAGAAACGAAATACAATGAAAGATCATGAATAGTAAAACTTAATGTTTATGAGTGAGTACACAAAAATATTACATTCTGTAAGCAGATGCCAATATTTTATTATAATTTCTTACTTTCAGGAAGTATTTACAAAAATGTTAGCTGCAATAACAAACCTGTGAAGCCAGTATGTGTAGTACAAATCAAGGAACTCTGTAATATTGCCACTCTGTACTCTTTCCAGGAGTTCCTCCAGCCTATTAAAAACACCTGCTAAATACTTTTCTAGAGACAGCAACTGGATAGTCTCATTAGCATGCTTGTTGTATTCATTTATAAGAGCATTGATACAAGTTGTAGGAGCTTCATTACTGAGATTAATACCACAACCTAAAACAAATATAAATCAAATGTCATAAATGTTGATTTGTTTTAAGTGAGGTAGTCCTTTTAATGCAGAGATCTCTAGACAAAAAAAGCTTCAGTATTGTATAATGTAGTAGTAGTAGTAGTAGTAGTAGTAGTAGTAATTCTGTGTAACTCATGGCCTAGTGCAAGTCCTTCTATTGGGTGCTACTCTGGCATCTTTCATGTCCCTGACATACCTCAGTAATTCTCCCAAGGAAAGGTGAGCTACAGTCAACATAGACCCTCAACCCCATGTTGTTCCTGGCACACCTTCATATCATTGAGAGATGACTACTGACTTAAAGGTACACCGAAATATTATGTGGTCCAATGAGGATTTGGTTCCGTGCATTTTTGGTTTCCAGGCACGTGCCTTACAACTAAACCAGCAGGACCAACAGTATTGTATTATGTGGGGCATTAATTTAATTTACACCATATAAGATGATGATAATACTTACACAATAAAACTTTCTGTTACTTTGCACCAAGTTTATTC
This sequence comes from Schistocerca serialis cubense, assembly GCF_023864345.2. Taxonomy (NCBI): domain Eukaryota; kingdom Metazoa; phylum Arthropoda; class Insecta; order Orthoptera; family Acrididae; genus Schistocerca; species Schistocerca serialis. Next base: position 1,726,508 of record NC_064640.1, read on the forward strand.
ACAAAGCAATAGTTTTTGGTCAACAAGCATGGCAGTGCCATAATAAAGCTATAATGCAGTAAGTTTGAAATGTTATGTACAGAATTTAGGGTGCTCCCTAGATCATTCTTCTTTTAGGACAGATTTTAATGTTAGAAACTTTGTAAACGTACTTAATGATCAGTTGGGTAGGTATACAATGATTGGTCTACATCTAGAATCAAACTCTAACCAAACCATCTTGTTTAAGTGCCAACCCTCCACATTTCTTCCACTTCACAAAAAATTTCTGGTACTGCAACAAACATATACAGGGTGTTACAAAAAGGTATGGCCAAACTTTCAGGAAACATTCCTCACACACAAATAAAGAAAAGATGTTATGTGGACATGTGTCCAGAAACGCTTAATTTCCATGTTAGAGCTCATTTTAGTTTCGTCAGTATGTACTGTACGTCCTCGATTCTGATGATCAAATTGTAAATTTTCAGAATCAACATGTGTGGGCTGACGAGAATCCGTACGCAATTGTGCAATCACGCCATCAACACAGATTTTCTGTGAATGTTTGGGCAGGCATTGTTGGTGATGTCTCGATTGGGCCCCATGTTCTTCCACCTACGCTCAATGGAGCACGTTATCATGATTTCATACGGGATACTCTACCTGTGCTGCTAGAACATGTGCCTTTACAAGTACGACACAACATGTGGTTCATGCACGATGGAGCTCCTGCACATTTCAGTCGAAGTGTTCGTACGCTTCTCAACAACAGATTCGGTGACCGACGGATTGGAAGAGGCGGACTAATTCCTGACCTCAACCCTCTTGACTTTCATTTATGGGGGCATTTGAAAGCTCTTGTCTATGCAACCCTGGTACCAAATGTAGAGACTCTTCGTGCTCATATTGTGGACGGCTGTGATACAATACGCCATTCTCTAGGGCTGCATCAGCGCATCAGGGATTCCATGTGACGGAAGGTGGATGCATGTATCCTCGCTAACGGAGGACATTTTGAACATTTCCTGTAACAAAGTGTTTGAAGTCGCGCTGGTATGTTCTGTTGCTGTGTGTTTCCATTCCATGATTAATGTGATTGAAGAGAAGTAATAAAATGAGCTCTAACATGGAAAGTAAGTGTTTCTGGACACATGTCCATATAACATATTTTCTTTCTTTGTGTGTGAGGAATGTTTCCTGAAAGTTTAGCTGTACCTTTTTGTAACACCCTGTATACAACAGTAATGTCTGTGCCCAGCTCCCAACACTAACCACCAAGTATTTATATAATCATTGGAAGTACACTCCAATAGCACTTCCTTGGGGGCACATACTAAGCTATTTCCACAAATGAAGATTTCTCCATGTTGTTGACAATTTACCCAGTTCTGTTTACTAGAAATCTTTAATACAGAAACTCTATCAAATGCATTTTTTGTCTAGGATGTTGCACATGATGGTAGAGGTTATCCACAACTGTAATATTTAAATTGAAACAAAATACAGCACAAGTTGAAATTTAAGTTGTAGCACCAGGACACGGTTTCAGTCATCAGGACCACTACTAAGTGGCTACATGAGTAAAGATACACAACAATGTTAATAAACAAGGTACACATGGAACAAATTACATAAAAAGATACAGTAGCAAGAAATATCATTCACACAAGAGAATTTAGTATGACATACATAATATAAAATAAATAATGGTGTATAACAAATCATCAAAATTTTAAGAAGGTGACATGAATAATGTAAGAACCTGCAAGCCTGACATTGTTAAGGTACATAGGTGCAGACTGGTGAGACACGTGAAGAAGCAGTAGTTAAATAGGGGAGGAGCAGGTTACAGGGAGGGCCTATAGAGGACATGGAAGGTGAACGGGAGGAACCAAATATTAAGATCAGTAGCAGAATGTTTAAAAGTAAAACAAAAACACAGCAATATGTAACACTTAAAAAGATTTATAATGAAACAGAAGAGAAGACATTGTAAAAAGCAGTAATCCGAGAAAAGTAAAGACAACAGACATCAACAATCTGATAACAGGATGAGCAGCAATGCGTGACTGCTGATGAGGCTGCAGTGTATGGGACAGTTTTGTCATTAAGTGACTATTGGAGGATACAGGATGACTCAGAGATAATTTGTATTTGGTGTGATGAATAGCAGCTTTCTCTAAACGTGTGCTCACATCCTTGCCATTGAGCTCCCAAGGAGCACACACTCTAAATGTGTAAAAATGTAAGTTAATGTAGATGAATAGGGAAAACAATACTGTAATGTTTCAATAAAATATTAGTGGTAATCTGCATGACACAGTCACATTGATTAAATATCTAGGCGTAAATCTACAAAGCTATATGAAGTGGAATGAGTATCTAATGTTGGTAGTAGGGAAGATGAATGGTTCACTTTGGTTTACCGGAGGAAGTTTAAGAAAGTGTAACTCATCCATAAAGGAGACCACGTATAGAACACTAGTGTAACCCATTCTTGAGTACCACTAGAGTGCTTTGGATTCCCATTTGGTCAGATTAAAGGAAAACATTGAGGCAATTTGGAGGCTAGATTTGTTAATTATAGGTTTGATGAACAAGCAAGTATTCCAGAAATGTTCACTGAACTAAAATGGAGATCCTGGAAGGAAATGCTCCTTGAACCAAATGGGAATTCCTGGAGGGAAGACAACATTCTTTTCATGAAACACTACTGAGAACATTTAGAGAACCAGCATTTGTGGCCGAGTGCTAAAAGATTCTATTGCTGCCAACATCCATTTCGCATAAGACATGATGACAAGATAAGAAATTAGGGCTCACACGGAAGGGAATGACTAGTAATGGTATCTAGTACCCTCCACCACGCAACATATGGTTCTGTTGGGGGGTTGGGTTGTTTGGGGAAGGAGACCAGACAGCGAGGTCATCGGTCTCATTGGATTAGGGAAGGGCGGGGAAGGAAGTCGGCCGTGCCCTTTCAAAGGAACCATCCCGGCATTTGCCTGGAACGATTTACGGAAATCACAGAAAACCTAAATCAGGATGCCCGGACGCGGGATTGAGCTGTCGTCCTCCCGAATGCGAGTCCAGTGTCTAACCACTGCGCCACATATGGTTCTGTGGGGAAAATGTATGTAGATGTAAAAGAGACAATACTCTGAGATCCTTGATGTAAGAAGAGTCATGGCTGGAAAGCCAGTGATGGTAGACATGTAGAATCAGCAAATTTATCTCTGCATGAAAACAAATGTTAATGAAACATGAAGCCTAAAGTAAAGAATGTTGCCTATTGTTTACAATAAGTGAGGCCCACATAATATGAAATGATGAGTAACAGTGCTAGATTCAATTACATTGCGACATACTGAACACATTCTGAAGAGCATAAAGAAAAACACTGTTTTTAAGTTTTCCTCTTCATTAAAAAATCTTGCTTTTATTATGGTGCACATAGTTGCAAATTTCTATTTCTTCCAGGATGTTTATATAGGCACTCTTCTACATTTTATGCAAAATTGTAAGTTTATTTTCAATATTAGTAACATTGTGTTTTTCTGTGATAAAACAGGAAGAAAAGATGGATTTATCTTTGGCATATTTTTTGTAAGTTTGGTGTGTCTGGTTATTAAGTTTATGTCTGTCTGGCTCATATAAAAAGCTCTGTAGTCAGTACAATGGATTTATGTATACCCGTGGTTGCAAACTTGCTGTTGTTAGTTTTAATATTATTTACAAGTAACTGATCTAGTGTGTTAATTGTCTTGAAAGAATCTAACATTGAACTTTAAGAACAACACATTGAACTTGTATTAAACATTACCATAAAAAGTTTCTGCAGGATCACAGCTATATTTGCTGGTTGTTTCTGAAGAGCATGAGATTTAGAATTATATAGCTCAGCAACTACGGAGTAATGAAAACCACTTTTGGATGCAATATGGCACAAGGTATTCAGTCCTTTGCTCATTTCATAAGTATTTAAGCATAATCTGAGTATTCTGCTAATCATTTTGTTTTATGTTTTACTGGATGGCATGAATTCTGGCAAACAGTGATATCTGTGGTAATACGCCTAATGACAGATATCAAAAGAACGATTTTCATTAACACTGGTAATAGAAAGATCTACTTAGTTAATCAATATATTTTGCTGATGTTTGAGTTCATATTAGGGTGAAGTTCATTCACCTTAAGAGCTAACAGATCGATGTCATTATTAGATTCTTGATACAAAAACAGAATATCATCTAAAGGTCATTTACTTTCACGTAATATTAAAATTTCAATGACAACTTTGCAACTGTAGGTATATATAAAATATAATGTACTGACCAATAATCTTTTTATAATGGGCAAAAACTTTAAAACCAGATACAAAAACATACAGAAATAGGGAGAAAAGAATGTAGAAGATATATCCATTTTTGCTTCCCACCTCTTCATAGTAGGACATAATGTCACACAGAAGGTCAAAATGTTACTAATACTGAAAATAATCTTACGATTCCACCTAAAATCAAGAAAGCTGCGCTTATGGACATCCTGGAATAAACAGAAATTTATGACCATGTGCACCATAATAATAACAAAATTCTTAATGAAAGGAAAAACTTGTTTTCATTGATTTTCTTATCTTCAGAAGGTGTTCAATACATAACTGGATCTAGCACTGTAACTTACCATTAAATTGTATGAGTGCCTCACTCATTGTAAACAACTCACCACATTCAGAACTTTGGCCTTCATGTCATGTAAACACCTTGTTTGTGTACGGAGGTACATTTGCTGATTCTACTTGTTTGCCATTGCTTGCTTTACAGCTTTGGCACTTCTTCCAACAATCTCTGAGCATCATCTGTAGCTTTCACTTTTTTATATTGCTTCTTTTTATGATAATTTCTCTTATGTTTCTCTGACAATCTTTTAAGCGCTACATATTGTAGCATTTCGTTTTTCTTGTAAAGCATTCTGCTATTGATATTATTAATACTCATTTCCTCCTGTCTACCTTCCGTGTCATCTATAGGCCCTCCCTGTAACCTATTCATCTGCTATTTAACCATTGCTTCTTCATGTGTCTCACCAGTGTGCACCTGTAAACCTTCATGGTGCTAGGCTTGCACGTTCATACATTATTCATGTTACCTTATAAAAATTTTGACGAGCTGTTACGTACCATTCTGTATTTTACATTGTGCATGACATCCAACGCTCTCTTTTCTGAATGGTGTTTGTTGTTAGTAGTAGTAGTAGTAGTAGTAGTAGTAGTAGTAGTAGCTTTATTAACCTGTAGATCGCTTTTTACAAGGATATAGGACATGTAAAAGTATTTACAAATTTGTATACACACATATTTACAGACTTCTAGTTAGAGACAATCATTAGATTTACTCCTGGTATACAATACTTTTTTTACAAATAACTTATTAAATAATGTAATGCCACATTGTTCACTCATATCTCACTATCAGTCACTGCACACACACACACACACACACACATTGTTTCATAACACTTCACTCATTACACACACACACACACACACACACACACACACACACACACACACTGGTGATCTCTGAGCCATTTTCTGTACCGCAACTTCCCATCTGTTATCCTGAAAAACTGAGTCAGCATCCCTCCATAATTAGTGAGATGTTGAGCTCAGAAAGTCGAAGAGGTGTTAGTACTGCGCTATACATGGCTTGGGGGTAAGTATTTTTAGAAAGGAAAAAAAAAGGAAAAAAGACATATAGTGAAGGTGTTATATGGAATGTTGGATATTTTATAATAATAATTATTATTATTCATTTGTATAACAATTCTTTATCAAACCCGTACTCTGTTTTATCTAAGTAATCCTTCAATGTATAAAATGTATTGCATAACAGGTACTTTTTAGCTGCCTTTTAAATAAGTGTATTTTGGCAATTTCTTTAATCTCTTTTGGTAATTTATTGTAGTTTTATTCCCCAGTAGAAAATGCAGTTTCGAGTTTTATTTTTATTTTTTCTTGGTAAATGTAAGTTGAGTCTATCTTTTGTTGCATGGTCATGGACAGAGCTGCTTGTGCAGTAATTACCAATGTTATTTTTGATGTGTACAACTGACTGGTAAATGTATTCACATGGAGCAGTTAAAATACCCAGTGTTTTGAACAGATCTTTACAATGAGCTCGACTAGTATATTTGGTTATTATTCTTATGGTTCTTTTCTGGAGGTTGAAAGTTGTGTTCATATTTTGTGCATTTGTTCCCCAAAAAAGAATTCCATAGCTAAGAAATGAGTGTACATATGAATAATATGTAACTAAAAGACACTGCACGTTACACACTGATGATAGGATTCTAAGGGCATAACATGCTGATGACATTCTGTTTGCAAGTACTTTTGTGTGTTCACACCACTTCAACTGAGAATCAATATTCATTCCTAGAAATTTTGCATTTGTTACACAGTCTATAGAGGTGCCATCTACATTTAATTTAACATTGTTATTTTTCCTCTTCAAACTGAAATTCGTGGCATTAGTTTTCTTTATGTTCAATGTCACTTTATTACTTACTGACCAATCATAAATTTCCTTGAGAGTTTCATTTGCTTTGTACACTATCTGTTAGGTATGATCGAAACCAATAGTTAGCTACCCCTCTTATTCCTAACGCTTCTAATTTATTTAACAGAATCTTGTGGTCGACTGTATCAAACGCCTTTGAAAGATCCAAAACTATGCCTGTGACACATTCATCTTTATCAAGAGCATCAAGTACAACTTTCGTGAATTCTACTATCGTTGACTCCGTATTTTTGCCAATTTGGAAACCAAACTGTAATTCGCTTAAAAGATTGTATTTATTTATACTTGTAATTCATTAATCTGTGTTTCATAATTGCTTCTATTATTTTTGAGAATGCTGACAGCAGGGAAATGGGCCAGTAATTTTCTATGTCTTCTGCACTACCTTTCTTAAGCAAAGGTACAACTCTTGCCTGTTTTAACTGCTCTGGAAATGTCTCTCATGTGAAGGATTCACTTATTATATTTGTTAAGGGGCCTTGTAAAATCCCTATGCATTGTTTCAGTACACAAATTGGTACTTCATCTAAGCCTATTGACTTTTTAGTTTCTGGACAGTTTTATTGACTTCATTCTCTCTGGTTGGAAGTAACATCATTGTATTTAGCGCAACATTATTTATGGGTGTTATATTTGTTTTGGGGAATTTTTGCTGTAACTTCTCTGCAATACTTGAAAAATGCTCGTTTACATAGTTTTCTAAGTGCTGTGGATCATTTATTACTTTATCCCCCTCCCTAAGCAGTATGTTATTCTGTGTTTGTTTGCCTCTCCCCGTTTCCTTTTTTATAACATCCCAGACTGCTTGGCTTTTATTCTCTGCATTATATATTATTTTGTCATTAAATGACTTTTTTTCTGCAATCAGCAACTTCCTATAGATATTTTTGTATCTATGATAGAAATTCAATAATTCTGGATCATTGCGAATCTTTTTCATGGAACTGAGGTGTTTAAGTGTTTGGGAGGACTTCTTAATACCTGCTGTTATCCATCTGTTTTTGTGAGATGTTGATACAGACATGCATACTTTTGGAAATGCCTTTTCAAAGTTCAATTTAAATAATGTGGAAAATTAAGAGAATTTCATATTCACATTGGTTTCCTTATACACTTCATCCCAGCTTTGTTTTTCTAGTTCTTTTGAAAAATCTTTTATTTTGATTTCTGATAGATGTTGTTTGTAGGCTCTTAGTTTAGGGAATGATTCGATGCCTGACTTTACTGTTGTTATTTGACAGAGATGGTCTGATAGTCCGAGATCTTTTACAGCTACATTACATTTTTCCCTGTCCATATTTGTGGGCACATGGTCAATTGCTGATGAAGACGTCGTGGTAACCCTTGTTGGACTATTGACCAATAAGGACATGCCAAAATGTTGAAGGATGTTTATGAAGGTGTTGCTGGATTCATTTATGATGTTAGTGTTATTGTTAATGTCCCCACACAGAATCATGGTGACCTTTGTACTTGAGACTTGATATAGAACTTCTGTCAACTTATTGAAAAACTTGTCCACACCACCACTGGGAGATCTATACACATACAAAATGATTAATTTCCTGGTGATACGATGCCCTGTTAATTCAATAGCTGATATTTCAAAGTGTTTCTCTTCACTTACGGTACTAAGGTCATGTCTTGATTTGAACTGTGTTCCTTTTCTGATATAAATGCATGATCCTCCACCACTTGAAGTAGTTCTGCAGTAAGAGTTTGCCTTTCCAATGGTTTGTTTTTCTTTGTGACATCTGGTATATGTGATGTTTGAGGTGTTAAAATCTGTCTTATGAGTGACTGTTTCAGTATTTTTTAAAGTGCTGGAGATACTCTTTAGGCAGGGAAACCTGTTTTCTGGATTTATCCTAAAGAAGACCTACTTTTCCTACCTATGACAACAGATATTTGACCATGTGTGGCCCAAGATCCACTCCCTATACTTTCATGAATCAGCTGTACCAATCTTCCCTTCCCAGTCCTGTTTAGGTGTAGGCCATGCCTGGTGAAACCCCATCTGTTGATAGTCCCGACGGACACCAGAGAAACATGAGCAAAGTTGGCTGTCCTCAGAGCCATCCCTAACCCCACATTGATTCGCCTCACAGCTCCATCAAGGTGTGGTCAATCATGACGCCGGAACAGCTCAACAAAGTGTACATTGGTGCCATGGGTCAGGGAAGCTATGTTGTCTAGGTCACCACCCATGTCATATGCCCCATTCCTAGGTTTCTTGGCCTCGGCTGAAGTGTGCTGCACATTTCCTGCTCCTCGTTCTACCTGAGGCTCTTCTCCACTTAACTCTGGCAGTGGTAGATACCAGTTTTTTGTGTTTATGATAAAACTGTCAGATCGTGTTCTCTTTCTTCCTATCCTCCTACCAGCTGCCAGTTCTGAACCACCCTCCTCCCCCCTATCTCCCTTGATCCTTATGAGTTCCTTCCTTGCTTCCTTCAACTGTGCCTGAAGGGCACAGATTTTCCTTTCCTGTTCCCCTATCAAAATGTTCCTACTGCATACTCTGCAGTTCCAGGAGAGAGCCTCTTCTGTTCTCCCAACATTCTCCCCACTGCATCCCCCACAGTGAAAATATTTCCTACAAGATTGGCAACAAATCCCTCTACTCACTACCCTATAACAACTCCCACATTTCTCACTCATGGTCAGTTTTGAAAGAATAATTAAGTTTAAAGAATATTTTTAATTTGTCACACACGCGAGATTGGCTGTGTGTAAACAAAAAAGACACAAGGGTCTTCTTTTAGACAATTTACGTTATCAGACATGTTTGGTCAGGTTTTTAAACATTTATAATTCAGAAAATTTAGGCCTAGATTACATCTATCTAACTAGTAAATAATACAAAATGTGTTAGTTAAATACGATTTAGAAACATTTAATTACACTTTTATTGTGACAATAGACACTGATGAAACAGGTAGCAGTCTTTTTTAAACGAATTTTGCACTATCAAGAACATTTCAACAGAATTTTTTGTGTTTATGTAACACAAAATTTTGGGTTATGTCACGATTATCAGGGCTTCAGCCAAAGAACAAGTTTTTTCAAGAACAAGCACTGCCGGGACGCTAATATTCACTTGTGTGACAAGAATGGACACTACAGCAAGTATCCAAAGAAAAAAAAAAAATTAAATTTGACACTATTTCCTCTCAAATAAGTTATTTTAGTGGACAAAGAAAATACCTGTGATCTCACTCAGCGGCCATCTTGCCAACGTGTTACTTTATCTTTTTATCTAATTTGTTCCATTCGTACCTCGGTTATTAACATCTTTATTCAGATAGCCAATTGAAAATGGTGCTGGTGGCTGAAACCAGTTGTTGCATTTAAAAAACAAAATAACTGGTGCTGTAGTTTGTTTCCAATGCATCAAATTCAAAGAATACTGCATCAACATAAGCACTGTTATCTGAACTCTTAGAACACATCACACACTGACGAAACAAATGACGATTAGTGAGGCCACACCTCTGTATCCTAGTATATTATCTAACTGCGGCGTAGCTACTAATCGACTCGTTCAATCGACATCTGACACAGAATTTATGGACCTCGTCATTGGACAGAGCAAACTGAGTTTGCACGACTGCTACTTGTGGAATCCTTATTAACTCCCAGAGAAGAGATTTTCTGTCTATAAAAAAATCCTCATACATAAACTCAAAATGTGTTCCACCACGTGCTAATAATGCAGGCCTAAAGACGAATATCTGCACGACGATTTAGATCGGAAATGATTTGCATTTTGTCAGAGTCTCTCAGAATGCTTACAGAATGAATTTTCAATTTGCAGCAGAATGCATGCTGCTCTGAAACCTGCTGGCAGATTAAAATCGTCCCTGCAATATCCTTTCTTCTAGAAGTGCTAGTCTCACAAAATATGCAAGAGAACTTTTGTGAAGTTTGGAAGGAGAAGATAAAGTACTGGCAAAAGTAAAGATGTGCAGGCACGTCGTGAGGGGGCAAAGATCCCAAGTTTAAGTCCCAGACCGGCACACAGATCTGCCAGGGAGGTTCTTGGAATGCTTCACTGCTCCTATGAACTGTGTAAAGTATCTGACATGACTTAAAAACTAGTTATTTAACTTTGCATGAAATATACGGTGCTTACTAATGATTTATATCACTGTTCATTAATGTCTGTTAACTATCCAATTTACAAATAGTAGAAGCATCCAGTCACTGACAGGCACACGAAAAAGAATGAAAATTCTGCAAAACACACACCCACAATGACTTTAATGTGGCAGGTAGTCTGGGGTGATGAGTTGTGTCAGGGTGGGGTCAGTAGAGGGAGGAGGGAGGGTTGGTGAGGGTTGGCTGATGACTAAGATGGAGGTAGGAGGAATGCAGGGTATGAGAGGTGGAACGTCTATGGGACAGAGACAAGACACACAGGCTCCAGAGCCCATGGGTTCATGCAGCACACGATGACACTGACACGGAGAAGTGGATCGGGAGGGAGTGTACAGCAGAGAAGTGGAGGCTGTTGGGTAGAGGACGTGGGTGTAGTGGGTTAGTGGATACTGAGGCCAGCAGGGAAGGAAAGGAAAGATGTATTGCAAGGATAACTCCCATCTATGCAGTTCAGTAAAGCTGATGCCGAGTGTTAGTATCCGGGTGACACGGGTGGGTGAATACGGCAGATTTTGCACCTAGATCTTCCGACAGGGTACGATCCCCTTGGCGAGGAGTTGGGAGTGGGAGGGCCGTACGAGTAGATCAGAATGTTCTATAGTTTGGGTAGGCAGTCCCTTCAGCTTAACGTGCCACCTCGTCGAACATTGACCTCCACCTCTTTGGTGACTCCATCCGTACTTCTGCATTTTGACACGTCATCTCTTCCACAGCAAAAAATTGCTCCCATACAGCCTGGCTACCAGTTGATGATGTGTCTGCAGTTACAAGAATCCTCTCGCCCAGTATACTGAAGGTCTCACAAAGACACTATTCCCAAAACCTAGTCCACAAACACAATTTCCATACCGTGTCATCGTGCAGCCATAATCCTCCCACCAGCTCCAAAAACCCGCTCTAAAGGACTACACTATCTCGTCACCAAATATCATCCCAACTGGAGCGAGAGCAACTGAACCGTGCCTTTAGTCGGGGCTTTATAGCCACCACTGTATCCTGAAATGAGGGACACCCTACCCACAATCCTTCCCACCCCTCCTAAAGTGGTATTCCACCATCCACCTAACCTACATAGCATCCTCGACCATCTCTATGCCACTCCCACTCCCAACCCCTTGCAACAGCAATCGTATCCTTGTGGAAGGCCCAGGTGCAAAACCTACCCTACTCACCCACTCGACACAACCTATTCTAGTCCTTTGACTTATTCCATCAGAGACAGGGTCATCTGCGAGAGCAACCGTGTCGTATAACAGCTCTGCTGCAATTTCTTCACAGAATTTTATGTGGGTATTACTACCAACCAGCTGTGCACCAAAATGAATGGCCACCACCAAACTGTGGCCAAGAGCAGAGTTGACCAGCCAATGGCAGAACATGCTGCTGAGCACAACAGGCTTGAGTCCAATGGCTGCTTGACAACCTGTGTCATCTTGAATCCTAACACCCAGCACCAGCTTCCATGAATTACACAGATGGGTGTGATCCTTGCAACACATCCTTCACCCCCATAACCCTCCTGGGCTCAATCTCAGCTAACCCACTCCACACACAACCTGTATCCAACAGTCTCCCTTTCCTCCATCCTGCACACCTCCCAATCCACTCCTCCATGTCATCATCATCATGCTCCACACTAACTCATCAGCTCTGGTGTTTGTGCATCATGTTATTCTGTTCTTATACTGTACAACTGCCACATTTTCCTTTTCCTCCCACATTTCTATCCCATACTCCTCCTGCCTTTCTCTATCTACCCCCCCCCCCCCCCCCCCCCCACCCAGTGGTGGCTGTTGTGTACGAGCACAAGAGTACATGAACACCCTAACTTATGACACCTTGCAGATTTACTGGTTATTTTTCTCTGAATGCTGTTAAATGTAATTTAGATGTGGTAATCTGAAATATATGGCACTAAATCTACTACTCTGTGCTACATTGCTCCACTAGATTCAGTGAAACATGGCATCAGGTTTGCAACACACCATCACTTGTGCATGTTTTAAGGAGCTTCTGCACATGTGAAACTTGAGTGACATAATTGCCTTACAGGCCAAATACATATGGATTGATGAACAATGTGCATAGTTGACGGTGTGCACTGCTAGCCCTTGCCACTTAACTACAAGTTTATGTCGATGCCACCAGGTGGAAGCACACTGCAGCAGACTTATCCATGTTCGCTTGGCACAAATCCCACTAGGCGGTAGCACACTCCAAAGATATGTCAATTTCTCAATATAGTAAAATTGGTAGCACACTCCAAAGATATGCCAATTTCTCACTTAGTAAAATTTGATCAGACATCAGTATATTCTACAGTTATACTCACAGGAAAACTGATTTTGTGGCATTCTGAATGAGATACAGTATATTAAGTTTTGGATTTTATCATACAGTAATCCATTTGAGGCAATGAGAACCATAAGTCACATCATCGTTGATTGTGAGACGAAGCATTTATTCATACTTCTGACACCTGTTGATCCTGCGGTGTGTCAGGTTTACCTGTACTGTATTGCACGTATATCTGAACATTCACGAAATGTTGTCTCACTGGTTTCTCTGATATTCACTGAAATATGGGGGAACGAAGATGGTGTGCTTTTGGCCCTCATGGCTCTCAGTGCCTCATTTGTATTTGAGTGACCTTTTTGGTAGGTAGCACTACTTGAATTTAATAATTTCTGCAAATTGCAGTTGTGTTTGGAGTTGGTTGTTTACTGTGCAGGAATCGGCATTCCTGTGCAGTGTTAACATGAACTCTGCAGAACCTGTATGAATCACTAACAGAAAAGAAAATTAGCAGGGAAAGTTAGCTGCAAAGTAAGTAGGGCCTCCCAGACCCATTGTTTGAGAAAGTGATGAAATCAAATGAGCATGACTATACATGAACATTTAAGAAAGAAATGTATAATACGAATAAGATGTTGTGTGAGTACAATGTAAGAATGCCTGATTTTCAGCCCAGAAGTTAATATGTTAACTAATACATGTATTAGGGATCTTGTACATTGGTCCCAAAAAATAAAAAAGTATGAAAACTCTCATTTACACAAAAATGTAGAGTAGTGAAAGCTTACACATTATTTCACTCTTGCCATAAACTGTACTTAATTATGTACAAAAAAAAAAAAAAAAAAAAAAATTCCACAAAAACAGTTATTATTATTATTTCCTATTACTATTATTAATATTGTTTCTTTCTTGTCTCAGACGTTATGTCTGGTAAGAAATGGAAGGTGACGCGGACCTTGATCAAGCGTGACTTCCTTTTAACTGTATGGTATATGTTACATTGCATTTAGGAACTTTCGGGTAATTGAACAAGTGTCAATAATTACAGATTTCTGTAGTTGTATATATAAGTTTGGATGTCGTTGTTCTGTTAAAAATTTTAATTCTGGGTATCTGGTAATAAATGTTGTGTATACATGTGATCTGTATCCAGTTGTGTTGGTTCCTAGGTTTGTTGCTTGGTAATAACAGAACATGAGGTGTCGATTAACTTCATCTGACCATCTCATCCTCTGTCTTTGTTTTCCTTCTAGGGTGGTTGCAGGAAGCATATCCTGCAAAACACCTATTTGGATTTGAATCATTTTCCAGTTGGCTAGCAGTGTCGTTACCATTTTGGGCGGGCAAAGAGTTCAAGCGTCGTCCCCGACCATGACGGCGCTTGTCTGAGGCTTCATCAGTTCTGTCCTGAACCAACTAATCACACTAAAAGGGGGGTTAGCCCTATTAGTGGTTTGTTCTTTTCGTCGCCTTTTACGACTGGCAGAACATACCGGAGGCCTATTCTTTTCCCGGGCCTCCACGGGAATTTATTATTAATATTGTTATTGTTATTATTATTATTACTGACAGTGATGGAAGTTGTATAAATATGCAGATAAGCATAGCTGCTATGCAGCAGATGCTATTAATTTCACACTCTCATTTTTATCTGAATTTAAAAATTTGTGAACACCATGAATGTATACCTATGAGCTGCCACTGCACCCACCTAACATGTCACCTCACCCCAGTCTCTGCAGAACAGTCAAGAACAGTCATTGTGTTCAGCCAGCACAACAATGTAGTGGTGTGTGTGTGTGTGTGTGTGTGTGTGTGTGTGTGTGTGTGTCAGTGGGTGGGTGGGTGAGCGGGTGCGCATGCTTGGATGCGTGTATGCTCTATCTTGTAGCTAAAGGATTCGTCTGAAAGCTAGCAAACTTTTCATTTTTTTTGGTCTGTCAACAACTGGAAGCTTCTACTATCTGTTGAATTGTCTCCTTTAATCCTAAATTACTTATATTCTGACTATTTATAATCTGCAAGAGTTTCCTTATCATAATTATTCAGTTTCCATACACTGCACCTGTAATATAAGGGGCAATCAAAAAGTTTCTGTTTGAAGGCCGTACAGTCCATAATCAGTATGCCAATCAGACAAAATCACTGTGAGCATTGAGGCAACCATCCCACTGATGCACCTGGCTGAAGATACCTATTTGGTAAAACATGTCCTGCTGAGTGAAGAAGTCCACTGCCTGCAGCACATCCTTGTCCTGCAGGAAACATTGACCCTTCAAGGCCTTTTTTAAGGGACCACAAGCATGATATTTCCATGAGGAGAGATCAGGACTATAGGGCAGTGCTCAAGTGTCTCCTACTCAAGGCTCCCAGTTGAGGCTGGCCTTTCACATCAACTGGCATCTTGTTAAGAATCGCAACCACCACAGAAATTGGTGCACATTCCATATCAGTGGTTTTTGACAGGCTTACTGTCCCATACACATTCTACATTCTCTGATACACGTCTACTGGTGCTCGTCCTTCAGCAGCCAAGAAAAAAACATCGGCATATTGCTCCAGTTGTTTGGTAATAACATCGCCACAGTTCTCATTTCCGCATTTACCGTACGAACATCGGAATGACACGAAAGTTACACAAATCCCTTGCCAACATGTTGGTGCTTATATTCCTGCATCATAATCGTGGTACACTGCATATATGCTGCAGCTATGTCCTCAGATGGAAACATTTTGATCACTCCTTACAATAATCAATAAGGCTCAATTAGACATTTGGAGGGAAGATGGAAGGAAGATGAGGGCTTAGTGTCCAGTTAGCTTTTGCTGTAATTTATTTTAGGCAAGCTATGTAAAATCTAAATGTGAATGGGAATGTGAACTGTTGTCCTCCAAAATGTGTGTCCAGTGTCTTATCATGACACTGCATCTGGTGAGCAGTCAGAGTAAGCTGAATATTTACAGGAGCAAAGGAATTGTTTTCAAACTGTTTTATTCCAGTCGGTTTTACGATTCTGGTATAACGTCCTGTGACGAAGCAGTGGTCAGATCTGGGCTGGTGCATACCAGATGTTACTCGATGTGCCTACGCTTGTTTATGTGGGTAGCATTCCCACAGTGCGTACTGCTGACAGGGGGCATTATCCCGGAGGCACTGCCGGTCACGGGACGCTTAAAGATGCCCCTCTACCCACCATGAGAAAAGCTCGACATCATGACACGGGGGCTGACGAGGAGCATTTCGAAGACACGGTCACTCTTTCACCTACCAGCTCCGCTCCCGGCTCGACGTGTTCGGTAGGTTCTCTCCTAGGACATTGTGCCCTCAGTCTGGCTGGGATAGCCACCTGACACCACTGTGCAACTCACCTGTATCTTTAACTTAGGGCTCGGAGACAATTAACTCCAGATACGACACTTAAATTTTCTCGTTACGATTTTCATCTCGAGATATCTCCCGACACACCTGGGTGCCCAAATCCTGCCACATACTAACTCAGCTGCTACTGCACAAACTGGTGTCAGCTGCCGGATAGAACTTACCATTCGACTCGAGTCGACACATCTTTTAGCGACAGTTGCCACTTATCCAAAGGGGGAGAGAGCTGGTACGCTGTGCCATTACCATCACTTAGCACTCGATGCACTCTTTTGCACCACACTTCACAAGCGTGTGCACGGGTGATACACACAGCTGACACTGCCAAGCATCCAGCTGCATCAAGCACTTCCTTGCCACAACAGGAGTCTCTTAGGCCCAACAGTCTTCGTGTGTGCAATGCCCGCACAATGGGGCTCGCCACTGTGCCACCCGCGTAGTGCAGTCCTCGCCAACTCTGCCAGCGTCGGAGGTCGATGCCACATCTAATCGTCGGTGATACCACACACTGTGTTGCTGACCTCGCCTACACCGCTGCCACCACATCTCTCCACCTAATGCTGGAAAGAAGACTGTAAATCCCATTGCTATGCACATTAACTTCGTACTGCAATTCTCTGACAAGCTGCCACCACTGGACATTGTCCCGATCAGGTTTCTATGTAGCTAAATGGTGAGACTTTCTTTTCTTTTGTAAAGTCTTTGGTCTCGAGACATTTTGGCCTTAAATTTTGTAACCGTGCCTGACACACACACTGGGGTGGATTGATTGTGGGAACAGCAACAAGTCACTGCTGCCAGTAGGTCGAGATAGACAATGCCATCCCTCACCCGAGAACAAGTTAATTATTATTACAGAAAATACAGTTACAGGAACAGACAGCTAATGTAGTAAATAAATGGGATTGTGAAACTATATGGGCAGGCACTTCTAAAGCCAATGCAGTGGAAACTGTGGCATATGTACCAAATGTTGCTAGTACCCTTCCTTCAGTCTCATTTGTTCCTTCCTTTTCAGGAAAAAGTGGCGAAAGTGTCGCCACCTCTCTGCAGAATGTCTGTGACGTACTGCACGCTTACTCCTTGCCTGATAGTTTATTACTTAATATTACCAAATTGTAACTCTCGGGCAATGCCCATACTTTTGTAGAGTCCATCGATGCCTTGTGAGACACAATAGTCTGGTGTCCAGGTGAAGTGGTTAACAGAGTGCTACTCCAGTAAAAGAGGCATAAGTTATTACTGAGATCAGCTGTCCACTCTGGAACAGAAAAGCAGCGAACATTTCAAATCTTTTGCAGATAGAATGTGAAATGTGTCTTGCAGTACATAAGCGCCGCGCATAGATGCTACGCAAAATGATGTTCCAATTGAAGAGGCTGAAGGATGAGCTATTGATGTATTTATTCGTAGAATAAATCCACAGACTGGGACTGAGATTAAGTTGGCATCCTCCTCCTCATTTCACAAAGCTGAGAGACTGGCTTTGCTGTGGGAGGATGCGGATCAATTTGTTTCAACCACTGCATGCAACAATGGGCTGTGTCATGTTTTTGTAAACGATACAAACTGTCAGCGGTATCCAAAAACCGAATCCCACAGCTGAATGCTGTTGTGCTCCCTGTTGTATGAAATTTCATTGCTGCCCACAAAGTCAGAGGCGGAGCTTTCCACGGTGGAATGCACTGCACGGTAATAGGCAAAATGAGGGAACACAACAGGGAAACGCAAATGCACAGTGGGAAACCACACGTGGGGCAGGCCCTGCCACCCACTCTTGCCCCCTGAAAGAACAATGAGGCCAGTAAGAAAAGGACACATCAATGAGGTGGCAAACATAGTCTTAGAAGGCAAGCTCAGAAGAAGGACTGTCAAAATGTTAATAAATACAGGAGCTCAGATTAGTGTTTTCTTTGTTTCACAAAATGATAAGCGTGCACTCAAGCTGCCATGTTACAACATAAGTGGTTTAGACGAGGGGTAATAGTTCCTGCAGGTACCCGTCTGGTAGACTTTCAGACTGATGGGTGAGAGTATGAATTCGACATGGAAATGGTGTGAAATGCAGATGTAATTTCAATGTAATTTTAGGGAACGACTTTCTAAACTGTTTTCAAGCAGGGACAGATTATAAGACGTGAACTGCACAATTCTGTGAGGCAACTCAATGTTTTGACAGTAAGCCTGTGCCTCAGTTGTGAGGAACCTGTCGTGTGAGGCCTCCTTTGCAGTCCCTGATAGAACTGCATACATGGGCATTAAAAACTAGCAGCCCTGTCAGAATCAGCAGAAGTATGGGAAAAGTCAAAACTCGGATACCGCAAGGATTCAACTTTCTGGTTGATGTTCTCGATCAGTTGCAAATCCATGTCAAAAGAAGCATATGCAAAACAGAAGCAGTAGGAAAGGAGATTCTAGTACTGGTAGAGCATTTAGCGGAGTCGAAACAGAATCTTTTGCATCCAGTTCTGGAGTAATATTTGTCGCTATTCAAGGAACAGCAATATTTGCCAGCAACTGACCTCGTACAGCACAATATCCCCCAGAGGGGATGCTAGTTCGATCACTCAGAAACCATACAAACTACCACTTCACCTACAATCTGTTGTTGAGGGAACTATTCAACAACAGTTGGCTGCAGGGGTAAGTCAACCCTCTGAAAGCCTCTGGTCATCACGAATTGTCGTGGTCCCAAAAAAGTCAGTCAATGGAGAGAAAATCTATGGTCTATGTGTCAATATAAAAGTGGTACATAAGGTCATGGCCCCTGACACCTACCCTCTATCCTGTATCACTGAAACACTGGACACATTAGGAAACTGATGGTGTTTTACCATCCTTGACATGTGCTCTGGTTACAATCAAATTCCGATTGCACAAAAAGATTGACCAAAGACTGCTATTGTGGTTCCTTCTAGACTGTATGAGTTTTTTTGTATGCCTTTTGGTCTAAGGAATTCTTCTGCCACTTTTCAAAGAGCCACTGACTTGTTTTGGGAGGCTTGAGCCCAGTATGTGTCTCGTGTATTTAGATGATATAACAATTTTTTCAAGAACAGTTGATGAACATGTGGAGACGTTAAGAAATGTGTTTTCCAGGCTGCAAAGTGTAAATTTAAGCCTGAAGACAGAGGATTATTTTGCTAAGTCACAAGTCTAGCACCTGTGATATATTATTAGTGCAGAAGAAGTTAAGCCAGACCCGAGACTGACAGAACTAGTTCAAAATTTTCCAGCCCTCACTAATGTTAAGGAGTTAGTCATTTCTTGGTCTAGCTAATCATTATCATCGTTTCGTGAAGGATTATGCCATGGTGGTTAAACCTTTGCCAAAGTTGTTGAAGAAAGGTGCTGTGTCTGAGGGGAGGGAAGAACGTGAGGTAGCCATGAAACAAATTAAGGCTGAAATCAAATAACAGAAACTCCAGGTTGGAATATGAACAATGTAGGAAAAGATGGATAGCTAAGTTGCAATCTATCTTTTCCAACAAATTAAGGATGTTTTGACAAGTTTCCCTTTGCTGGTCTATAAAGATTTTGAAAATCCCTTAATTCATTCAATGGATGCTTCGAATTATGCTCTATGAGTTATCATTAGTCAGGAGTATAATGGAGAAGAAAGGCCCATATATTATGCTTCTAGAGAGATGAACTCAGTGGAGATAAACTATAGTACTACCATGAAGGAGTTGTTGGCTCTTGTTTTGGAGTAAACTATTTCAAATGCTATCTGTATGGGCAAAAATTCCTTGTGGTCATTGACCGTGTTGCTCTCGTGTGGACTTTAAGCCCAAAGGACCCAAGCAGTCACTTAACTCGGTGGGCACTAAAAGCATCAGAATACAGTATTGGTTAAAAACAGTCTTGGTTGCAATTTTAGGTTTTTTATTTTTCAATGACGCATTTCGCCTTGTTTAGGCATCTTCAGGTTATCTTTTCTAAATGGACACAAGAGGCACCAAGATCTGCATAATGCATTCCCCTGAGGCGAAACGCGTCGTTGGAAAATAAAAAACTAAAATTGCAACCAAGACTGTTTTTATAACCAATACTGTTAAGCACTGGTTTGCTGTATGCAACATATGGATTGGAAGAATTTCTATTGCATCAGAATACAATACACCCCAAATCACATTTTTTACATTGGAATGCTAATGGACTCAGCTGTAAAGTAAGAGCTGGTCAGACAGATGATGTTTACACAGACAAGCCAAAGGAAGCACAGGAAAGAGATGTAGAATGTCACCAGTATGCTTCCCGTTCAGATTTCATCACAGAGGATAGTATCTTGTACTGTAAGACCCTGCTAGACATCATTGTACAATGTCATGATAGTCAGCAGACACGTCAAAATGGGCGACATGCCACAAATGCTAGGATAGCCTCTCGTTTCCAGTGGAAAGATAGAGAGATGTTTGGAACTATATACAGAATTGTTTGCTTTGTGCTCAAAGGGCACCTCCACCAAGGACCAAAATTCCTCTACAGATCCTCCCAGAAGCCACTAAACCATTCCAAAACATTGCCCTAGACATTGTTGGCCCCTCTCTACAAAGTACCCAAAATAACTACACCCTGTCTATCATATATCACTTCTCCAGGTACTTTATTTTAGTACCACTTACAGATATGACTGTAGAAACTGTTGCATGTGCCTTGCTCAGTCATTTAACACTAGCACATTGAAGTCCGGATGCCATTTTGACCAACAAGGAGCAAATTCCATGTCTGCCTTGTTTGTACAAGTCCACAAATTGTTGAGAATCAAAAAATGGCGCACGACTCCTTTTCATCCCACAGCTAATGGTTGTCTTGAACGTATCCAAAAGACAATTGCTCAAATGCTGTCCTATTACATAAATAGAGCACATTCAGACTGGAACTGGTATGTAGCTTCTGCAAGCAATAGTCCTATACATGAATCAGCTGGGTACACACCCTACAAAGTAGTTTACAGGAGACACTTAACTCTCCATTTGAATTTGATAAGTTGCAGCCTGGAGTTGATATAGCTAGTAAAGGGACTGGTCTGCCACCTTAAGGCTATCTGGAAGCAGGTTAAACAAAATAATTCCAAAGCTTCTCAGAAAAAAGCTGAAACAAAGCAACAAAGGAAAACGCTTCCTCAGTACAAAACCCGGAGACCTTGTTTTGCTTTGAAATCTGGTGGTTAAGAAAAGAAAAACTAAGAAATTCACACCTCAGTATGAGGGCCTCTACCCTATTATATGGGTAACTTCTCCTATGAATGCAGAGATCCAATGTCTGATCACACTGTGGTAGTACATTTTGATATGTTAAAGTCATACAATGTCCCACTTGTGCCGGCCCCTACGACATTGTCAAGTTCTCCTGCAAACACTTCACAGCAAATTAAGGACACTGTGACAATGGAAAAAGACAAGTTATCTCCAGCACATACTAGTTATGCTTTAGGGAGCAAGCCTCCCTATGCCCTGAGGTCCAGGGACTAAATGGGTTTTGCGTACAGACTAGGTATCTCTTGTCATATTTGTGAAAATGTTGAGAAATGATTCATTTGTTGGTATGAAGGTTAGGGATAATGTATGAGGGTATTATTTTGTTCTTGTGACTCAGTTAATCATTTCACATTTAGCATGCTGTATGTGGAGAGGGAATGTGTTAGGTTGTTTTCAGTTGAAGTAAATTGCGTTACATTTTCTGGTACCGAGCACTGCGGGTTTTGAATCCATGCCAGATAGCATGGACCTCGATTACCACTAGAGGTCTCTACAGCCGTCATGCCATAAGCCGTGGCTGCACGCGTTCTTGGTCCACATATAACGTGAGGGCGCCACGGTGGAGCACGTGGTCCCAGCAGCCAATCACGACATACTGTATCCTGTACGTAAGTGCATGCCTCTCGCTCAGCTAGGCAGTCTGATATTCATGTAAGTCTATCGACATCTCAGCTACAGACAGCGTGTTTACCGTATTTTGTTTTCATTTACAAGTGGACGTTGTGGATTCGTTTGGTTGTCACTTGCAACCCTGTTGCTTCTTGTGTGTTGTCATTGTAAGGTCTTGCTCGGTCGTCCGCCATTCTTTATGTCCGTCCTTTCATGTTCGTTTGTTTGTTTGTTCTCGGGCTACTCCTGTTTGGTCCCGCTGTGCTTCATTCTCGGCAACCCCTCGACCGGAACGGTCACGGTTACAACACATTTTGTGGTTTCGCCCATTAGGAAGCTGTGTCTGCTGTCCTACTGAGTGTAAGTGCACAGTGGTGTACTATAAGTTTTATTATTAAGTGTCAATACCCAAGCAGTGGTAACTGTTAATGTAATTGCCTGTAATGTGGAACAAAGGTGGCTATTTAAGCAAATAACAGTCAAGCAATCAGAACTGAATCGTCGCATTACATCGATTTCGTCCCACTGAGGGAAAAGATGTCAAGGTACCATAAGAATTACACAAACAATAGTTGAAGGAAACCAGTAAAAGTACATTAGAGTTAGGTTACAGAACACACCATTAAACTATGCTTGAAACTGAGCAGAAGTAAGGTGCATCCAGTAAAGTTTCATGTACCATGAAAGATAGGTTTTCAAAGACCCACTTGCATCACTGAAAGTCAGGTTTAACTAGTTGACTGACTATTGTGAAATACAGGGAGTAACTTCAAAACAGACAAACACTTTGCAATACTAATTTATTGTATGACCCTAAGAAAAGGTAGCTGTTTAAACTTGTAATTAAGTGCTCTCAAGTGCATAACAAAAACGAACTTTACATAAGGACTCGTATTTTTCGCTAAAGTTTCACTCGAGTACTCATCGACGCAGCAACATTGTGCGTAGATCACATCAAAGACTTTAGCAAAGTTTGCGCCTCTCTTACGACCTTTGCAAACGAGCAAGAGAGTGATTATTCTAGTGGGGTGAACACAACAGTTTTAGAGAAGCAGAGGACAAAGCTTTTGAATTTATTTGCTCATCTATATGGCAAATGTGAAATCATATTACACCAATTCAATTTGCTTTCAGAGAGTACATTATACAGTCAAGGGAAACCTTGCTGACCTGTATTAGATTATTGAGGAAAAGAAATCACACTGTTTGGATTACCTGTTTTGTTTGGCTATAACACAGATGAACACACACACTTAAAATAACTAGAATGGGATAGAACAATTATTAAAAAAACATGGCCACTGGGATTAAAACAGATAGAACAGCTGTACTTATCTGAACCAGATAGAGACCAAGTTGTGAAACATTAATCAAAGGAGTCAACACAACTCCCAATCTTTGCACAGGTAATGATCAGTGAATAACACAACAATCTGTTGGTCAAGTTATCACAAAGACACTAAGTAATGATTTTATGATTGAATTATGTCTGTTTTGTGAACTAAGGAACCAACTGAGGCAAGTTCTCAGAATGAAATTCTCACTTCACAGCCGAGTGTGCGCTGATACGAAACTTCCTGGCAGATTAAAACTGTGTGCCGGCTCACGACTCGAACTCAGGATCATTACCAGACAATTCTGATTTCATTAGTGCTGAGAAGCCCAATATTTAATGGAAATAGGATTGGAAAAATACAATACATAACAGTGACGCTTGTGACATATCTTGTAAAAAATTTTGATGTCAACCACCACGAACAGAGTGAAAACATTAACTAAAAATTATACTACATTAGCGAAGCGACACAGTGTTGTTACATCAGTCAACCTGATTGTTTGCACCGTGTGGGGCCAGCCAGCTGACTGCAGCTATTATGCACAGGCGAGCCTGCCCGTGGGACTCTGCCGAGCAGAGCAAACCGGATAATGCGCATCCCAGTCTGGCCTGCTCCCTGCTCATCTCGTGCAATGTCCGTGGGAAGAAATTGTTGCACGATGCTATCAGCCCCCCTGTGTTCGAACTTTCTGCTACTGATCCAGCAGAAAAAAGATAGTTTTCAACTCTGCTGATATTTGCAAGAAAGATCACCTCAGCATAAGACACGTTGTAATAATAGGAATTTTCAAAAGCAACACTGACTTTTCTGGCTACCTACCAATGTTACCACAATATTTGGTACTACTACCTCTACATTAAATAAATCTCGCTATCTCCCGTTTCTGGACTGTTGTGCTGACTGTGGCTCTAGTGCTCTCCTGAAATTTACCTAATGGTGTTATTCATTGCTTGCTTACAATGAAGTGAAGTGTCAGTACATTAATTACAACATAAAAGTAATAACAGATAAAAATAAAATGTTTATGAACCTAAAAAACGTCAAGCCGTAAGTTTAAGCAAACACAATCGACAATGCAAGAATCAGCTTACTTTTTCAAGGAACTTCTTGACAGAATAGAAGGAGTGGCCCACAAGGAAACTCTTCAGTTTCGATTTGAAAGCACGCAGATTACTGCTAAGATTTTTGAATTCTAGTGGAAGTTAATTGAAAGTGGATGCAGCAGTATACTCGACACCTTTCTGCACAAGAGTTAAGGAAGTTCAATCCAAATGCAGGTTTGACTTCTGCCGAGTATTAACTGAGTAAAAGCTGCTTATTCTTGGGAATAAGCTAATATTGTTAATGAGAAATAACAGTAAGGAATATCTGTATTGAGTGGCCAATGTCAAAATACCTAGACTCGTGAACAGGGGTCGACAAGAGGTTCGGGAACTTACACCACTCATTGCCCGAACCACCCGTTTCTGAGCCAAAAATATCCTTTTGGAATGGGAAGAGTTACCTCAAAATATAATACCGTGCAACATAAGCAAGTGAAAATAAGCAAAGTAGACTAATTTTCGTGCTGATCACTCACTTCAGATACCATTCAGATAGTAAAAATGGCAGCCTTAAGTCTTTGAGCAAGATCCTGAACGTGGGCTTTCCACGACAGTTTACCATCAATCTGAACACCTATAAATTTGAACCATTCAGTTTCATTAATCATACACCCATTCTGTGAAATCAAAACGTCAGGTTTTGTTGAATTGTGTGTTAGAAACCACAAAAACTGAGTCTTACTGTGATTTAGCGTTAGTTTATTTTCTACAAGCCATGAACTTATATCATTAACTGCACTATTTGAAACCGAGCCAATGTTGCACACAACATCCATTACCACCAGGGTAGTGTCATCTGCAAACAGAAATATTTTACATTTACCCAAAATACTAGAGGGCATGTCATTTATATAAATAAGGAACAGGAGTGGTCAAAACACTGATCCTTGGGGCACCCCCCCCCCCCCCCCCCCCATTTGACTGTACCCCACACAGACCCCACATCACAGCCATTCTCAACACTGTGAATGACCTTTTGCTGTCTGTTGTTAAAGTAGGAGGTGAACCAACTGTGACCTACTCCCTGTTTTCTGTAAAGGTCCAACTTCTGGAGCAATATTTTGTGATCAACACAATCAAATGCTGTAGTTAAATAAAAAAATATGCCTAGCATTTGAACCCTTTTTTTTTTTTAACCCATCCAGTACCTCACAGAGAGAAGATAATATAGCATTTTCAGTTGTTAAATGACTTCTAAAGTTGAACTGTACATTTCATAGCAAATTCTGTGATATAAAATGATCAATTATCCTTCCACATACAGCCTTTTCAATAACTTTAGCAAACACTGATGGCATAGAAATAAGTCTAAAATTGTCTACATTATTCCTTTTTATAAAGTGGCTTTACTACTGAGTACTTTAATCGTTCAGGAAACTGACCATCCCTAAAGGAAAAATTACAAATATGGCTATATATTTCCTGACACGTGCGGCACAGTACTTCAATCTTCTGCTAGACACTCCACCATACCCGTGAGAGTCCTTAGTTTTCAGTGATTTAATTATTGACTCAATTTCCCTCTTGTCTGTATCACAGAGGAGTATTTCAGACATCAATCTCGAAAAGGCTGTTGCCAAGAGAGTTATATGATTCCCTGTAGAAACTGTATTTTTATTTAATTCACCAGCAATGCTCAGAAAATGATTTGAACTGACTTTATATCGTCAACCTTGTGCTACTGACCAGACACTTCCTTCACAACTGACCGTATCATTTCAATTTTATCCTGTCAATTAGCTATTCTATTTGCATATAACATACTCATTGCCTTTTTAATAACATTTTAAGCACCTTACAGTACTGTTTGTAATGGGCTACTGTAGCTTGATTGTGACTATTTCTAACATTTAGATATAATTCCCACTTTATTCTACATGATATCCTTATCCCACCAGTCAGCCACTTAGGCTGCCTTTTGCTTCTAGTACCCCATTTAGAACATTCTAATGGAAGGCAACTCTCAAATAGCATGAGAAATGTGTTAAGGAAAGCATTATGTTTGCCATCTATGTTATCTACACTATAAACATCCTGCCACTCTTGTTCCTTGATGAGGTTTAAAAACTCTCTAATGCTGTTGGATTAACTTTCCTACACAGTGTCTAATTATATGTGACATTTGTTTGAGTACAGAAGCCTTTTAGTGTTAAAATTTGTGCATCATGGTCTGAAAGGCCATTCACCCTTTTACTAACAGAATGCCTATTTAGTTATGAAGAATGAATAAAAATATTGTCTATGGCTTTGCTACTGTTCCTCTGCCATCTAGCTGGAAAAAATACAGTCTGCATCAGGTCATATGAATTTTAGGAGATCTACCAACTTCCTTTTTCTTGCATCACCATGTTGTTGTTGTGGTCTTCAGTCCTGAGACTGGTTTGATGCAGCTCTCCATGATACTCTATCCTGTGCAAACTTCTTCATCTCCCAGTACTTACTGCAGCCTACATCCTTCTGAATCTGCTTAGTGTATTCATCTCTTGGTCTCCCTCTATGATTTTTACCCTCCACGCTGCCCTCCAATACTAAATTACTGCTCCTTCGATGTCTCAGAACATGACCTACCAACTGATCCCTTCTTCTAGTCAAGTTGTGCCACAAGCTGCTCCTCTCACCAATTCTATTCAATACCTCCTCATTAGTTACGTGATCTACCCATCTAATCTTCAGCACTCTTCTGTAGCACCACATTTCGAAAGCTTCTATTCTCTTCTTGTCTAAACTATTTATTGTCCACATTTCACATCCATACATGACTACACTCCAAACAAATACTTTCAGAAATGACTTCCTGACATTTAAATCTATACTCGATGTGAACAAATTTGTCTTCTTCAGAAACGCTTTCCTTGCCATTGCCAGTCTACATTTTATATCCTCTCTACTTCGACCACCATCAGTTATTTTGCTCCCCAAATAGCAAAACTCCTTTACTACTTTAAGTATCTCATATCCTAATCTAATACCCTCAGCATCACCCGACTTAATTCGACTACATTCCATTATCCTCGTTTTGCTTTTGTTGATGTTCATCTTATACCCTCATTTCAAGACACTGTCCATTCTGTTCAACTGCTCTTCTAAGTCCTTTGCTGTCTCTGACAGAATTACAAGGTCATCTGCGAACCTCAAAGTTTTTATTTCTTCTCCACGGATTTCAATACCTACTCCAAACTTTTCTTTTGTTTCCCTTATTGCTTGCTCAATACACAGATTGAATAACATGGGGGATTCGTCTGTAAAGAATTCGCGTTAGTATTTTGCAGCTGTGACTTATTAAACTAATGGTTCAGTAATTTTCACATCTGTCAACACCTGCTTTCTTTGGGATTGGAATTATCATATTCTTCTTGAAGTCTGAGGGTATTTCGCTTGTCTCATACATCTTGCTAAGCAGAGTGTAGAGTTTTGTCAGGACTGGCTCTCCCAAGGCTGTCAGTAGTTCTAATGGAATGTTGTCTACTCCTGGGGCCTTGTTTCGACTTAGGTCTTTCAGTGCTCTGTCAAACTCTTCACGCAGTATCACATCTCCCATTTCAACTTCATCTACATCCTCTTCCATTTCCATAATACTGTCCTCAAGTACATCGCCCTTGTATAGACCCTCTATATACTCCTTCCACCTTTCTGCTTTCCCTTCTTTGCTTAGAACTGGGTTTCCATCTGAGCTCTTGATATTCATACAAGTGGTTCTCTTCTCTCTGAAGGTCTCTTTAATTTTCCTGTAGGCAGTATCTATCTTACCCCTAATGAGATAAGCCTCTACACCCTTACATTTGTCCTCCAGCCATCCCTGCTTAGCCATTTTGCACTTCCTGTCAATATCATTTTTGAGGAGTTTGTATTCATTTTTGCCTGCTTCATTTACTGCATTTTTATATTTTCTCCTTTCATCAATTAAATTCAATATGTCTTCTGTTACCCAAGGGTTTCTACTGGCCCTCGTCTTTTTACCTATTTGATCCTCTGCTGCCTTCACTATTTCATCCCTCAAAGCTACCCATTCATCTTCTACTGTATTTCTTTCCCCCATTCCTGTCAATTGTTCCCTGATGCTCTCCCTGAAACTCTGTACAACCTCTGGTTCTTTCAGTTTATCCAGGTCCCATCTCCTTAAATTCCCACCTTTTTGCAGTTTCTTCAGTTTTAATCTACAGTTCATAACCAATAGATTGTGGTCAGAGTCCACATCTGCTCCTGGAAATGTCTTACAATTTAAAACCTGGTTCCTAAATCTCTGTCTTACCACTATATAATCTATCAGATACCTTTTAGTATCTGCAGGGTTCTTCCATGTATACAACCTTCTTTCATGATTCTCGAACCAAGTGTTAGCTATGATTAAGTTATGCTCTGCGCAAAATTCTACCAGGCGGCTTCCTCTTTCATTTCATACCCCCAATCCATATTCACCTACTATGTTTCCTTCTCTCTTTTTTCCTACTCTCGAATTCCAGTCACCCATGACTATTAAATTTTCGTCTCCCTTCACTACCCGAATAATTTCTTTTATCTCATAATACATTTCATCAATTTCTTCATCATCTGCAGAGCTAGTTGGCATATAAACTTGTGCTACTGTAGTAGACGTGGGGTTCGTGTCTATCTTGGCCACAATAATGCGTTCACTATGCTGTTTGTAGTAGCTTACCTGTACTACTATTTTTTTATTCATTATTAAACCTACTCCTGCATTAGCCCTATTTGATTTTGTATTTATAATCCTGTATTCACCTGGCCAAAAGTCCTGTTCCTCTTGCCACCGAACTTCACTAATTCCCACTATATCTAACTTTAATCTATCCATTTCCCTTTTTAAATTTTCTAACCTACCTGCCCGATTAAGGGATCTGACATTCCACGCTCCAATCCGTAGAACGCCAGTTTTCTTTCTCCTGATAACGATATCCTCTTGAGTAGTCCCGGCCAAGAGATCCGAATGGGGGACTATTTTACCTCTGGAATATTTTACCCAAGAGGACACCATCATCATTTAATCATACAGTAAAGCTGCATGCCCTTGGGAAAAATAACTGCATCATCATATACAAAATTAATATTGAAGTCACCACATATAACTAATTTTGTGGTACTCCCTATAAAGTGAATCAAGAACCCTCTCTAGCTTGAGCAGAAATGCTCTGAAGTCAGAGCTACGGGACATATAAACAATAACAAACAGAAGTTTAGTTTCACTAAATTCAACTGCCTCAGCACAACATTCAAATATCTGTTCAGTTCAGTGCCGTTATACGTCTGTGGACTCAAATGGAATACTGTTTTTTACGTACATGGCCACTCCCCCACCCCGCAAGGAACTCCTTGGAAAACAGCAGCTAATCTGTATCCTGGTAAATAAAGCCTCTGAATTGTCAAATTATTTAAGTGGTGCTCCGATATACTAATAATTTCAGAGTTAAAATCTATAAGTAGTTCACTAACTTTATCGCTAATACCTCTTATATATTGATGAAATATGCTAATTCCTTCTCTACTTGAAAACATGACTTCCTCTTAAGGTTAGCCCTTACTTAGAGGGAGTTCTTTTAAGCTGGTATACCTATCAGCTCACTTCAATCTGATGATGACGATGATGAAGAAATGCTGAGGACAATACAAACACCCAGCCCCCAGGAAGAGAAAATCTTCAACCCAGGTAGGAGCCGAACCCGGGACCCCGTGATCCAGAGGCAGCCATGCTAGCCACTAGACGACGAGCTGCAGATGAGCTACCCAGTGCAGATGTGCAGTATACCAGAAACACCACCTCACCTCAGATCCTCATTAAATTTTTCTTTATATTCAAGTCTGAATCTTTTGGTAACACCTTGAAAGGGATTAATTAATGAAATTAACCCGTTCATGATAAAACTATACTACCTTCTTTGTAACTGAACAACAATTTTGTAAACTTGTGCGAAGTTTGGAAATACTAGTCTCAGCCAATATCCTATTACATTTGCCTCCTTGTGAGTGCTAACTATTGCAATTTTAGTCCATCTTCTCATACTGGCTTGATTTGCTATCACTATGCTATAAATGTAGTTTAACTGGCAAACATTCAGTCCTTAATCAAGCACTTGACATACCACATTAGTACACTGTGGAGCACCACTACTTTATTACTTCAGTCACCAAGTCATAGGTAACTAACAACCTTTTATATACTGCCAGCTTTAGTGCACGGAATAAACAACTACATCCTTCTGTCAATTCTTGACTTTAAAACAGTGAAAAGATTTGTTTGCCCCATTGCAACATGTTGTGTTGCTATCTTTTAGGCAGATGGACTTGTGCAACCCAGCACCGCATGCTCTTCCCTTTCAGCAATGTTCGAACAATGGGACAAGTTGTTGTACACCCCTCACCAGACAGTCATATTAGCTGACATAAGCTTATCTATACTGAAAGAAGAAATAGCAATGCACTTCTCATAAGGACATCAAGCCAAATCGGAATGCTTCATACTCTTTGTAATATCAACCAGGTGCTTGTCGGGACCCAAGAACAACTGCAAATTATTTCAGGTGCCGTACCACTCCATCACACCAAGTGAGCCTGGCTAAAGACACTGTTCATTACCTCCAAACAAGCCAATGCTGAACATTGGATTAAAGCCCTCCAGTACTGTCTTTTGCTGCTAAAAATCGTGAGACACTCGTCCACCAGCACGTGTGACTTTCACATATCATTAGATAACCTTCTGGCCGCTACCAGTCCAATCTGGGGTGTTGCTACTGAGGTGGTACAACAATATGACAAACTTAAGAACTCAGTTCAATGTGAAATAGTCACTGTACGCAGGGAATTATTGAACCTGACTGCTACCCTGGAAGTAACCAAAACATTACAGATCCTGCTATACGCATGCGACACTAGTTACATGTTAACACTTTACAGTCTATCATTCAGCTGGGATTAGGATGGAGGCTCAGCACCAACCTATGACCCTCCAAAATCTTTTTGCAAACATTAACAAACAATTACTTTCATTTATCAGCTCCTATCCAGATAATCCCCCCAAATGGGAATCAACTCTGTCATCCTACTGCACAGCAGCTGGGGTACAACTGTCATGGTCTCTAGATTGGTTAAATGTGCTAATCTCACTGCCTGTCACTTGTGCAAACCATGAATTTGAATGTTACCATCTTCACCCTTTCCGAGTTGCACGAGCAGCTGGGCAGAAATATGTCCTCTGGCAAACCGAGGACATTTTGATTGTCAGTAAAGACTGACAGGTGCTCTTGGATGTGCCACTTAATAAATTTCAATCTTGCATTCACACCAAAAACTACATGTGTTCCACCCTAGCCCTTAGCATTGGTGCAAATAACTGTGAAATTGCACTATTTTTAGAGGAAACTAAAGTACCTCCTTGCCCCTGTACTGTTGTCATGATAAAGAAATGCTGGTATGTCTCTGTCAACAGTTTACTGTGCTCTGTGGCACAACTCACAACAGTGGCCTTACTTTGCTATAATAACACATTTATGGTGTGAAGTTTTTGGGTTACTTTGGTTGGTAGGTAGTGGACTACTGTTTAACAGTTCCACCTACGACATAGTCACACCCACCAAGAAACTATCTGCCCATCTAACATATGCACATAGTGTTAGTATCAAGTCTTTTCTGCTTTACCTGCCTGAAGCCACCTGAGAGCTGCCTCACCCTGACAGCCTGCCCGTACTGCCAGATAGTACCAACACTCGTCTCCTGGAGTCTGTCAAAGACTTATTAGCTCAGGAATGAGAACAACTTATCCTTGGTTGTGCAATGCCCCATGTTGATGACTGGAACACTAAGAGTTACAAACCCCAAGTAGTTATTACTAACGCTGCACCTGTTCCTCTAATGTTAATCGTTGCCTGTTTTATGATATGGATCCTACACACACAAGGTCATTGTAGATGTAGTAAAAAGCAACATCAACCAATACCTGAGCAGCAGCCATCTGGTGAATATAATGTGTGACACATTTTGGAACATGGTACCTTTCAGGCATGGCCTCCCCCCCCCCCCCCCCCTCCCCTCCCACCTAGTTTAGGATTTAGAAATTAAAGTGTTCACAACAGTTGGCAGTTGGTTATTTTTCTCTTAAACAAAATATTTGCATTTTTATGTACTGTATACTGGAGAATTGTTTTAACTAAATGTAACGGAATGTGGTAATATGGGAGTACTCACAAACTATTTTATATTCTGGACATCTGCCACTGCTGAAAGGGATGATGTTACGAAGAATTCCGCTAACAGCTGATAAAACTGTTGTTTATTGAAAAAACAAGCGATTTCACAGCCTAAAGCCGCATCATCATGTGCAACCTACATGGTAAGAAGTAAAGTACAGTGTGACCACATTTTGAGGATATTAAAATTAATAAGGGAATGCATTTTCTTACCGTAATATTGAAAACATCCACTGAATAGTAAATTTTTACTAGGAGCAATGGATATGCATATGATCTTTTAACATTGTGAGTATATTATAGATATTACTTTCAATATCTGCAAAATGTGGTCACTCTGTATTTTGCTTTTTATCATTAGGTTGCACCTGATGATGTGACTTTAGGCCATGAAACCAATTGTGTGTTTTATAAACAACAATTTTGCCAGCTGTCAGCAAAATTCTTCCTAACATTACAGGAGTACTGTCCTGTACTTTATCAATCTCCAATAGAATAGCGTCCTATACCAGGAGTAGAATTCAGTTAGTAACTACTAATATCGAATACCATTCTAATGTAAAAGAATAATTGACCCCCTAACTTGTCAAATGCTAACTGTTACTATAAACACTCTGTGTCACAATTATCTATAACCCCCCTCCCTCGTTCTGACGCCTCCCACGAGCCTCTACTGATGCGCCCCTGTGATTGAGTGTTGCGTTCCCCTGCCAGCTGCAAGGCCAGATTGCCACACTTGCTGGATTTCCTTTTCCTATGGTAGTGTCCACACTGTTGGTTACTGTCACTCCCCCACTGCTGCATCCAGGAATTGCCAATGTGCCAACTCAGCTGCTTCCGGCTCCCACCACCATCGGATCCGTCCATCATCACTTTCCTGGCACTACCTCCATTCTGTTTTACAATTCTGGTATGATGTTCTGTGATTAAACAATGGCCTGATCTGGACTCATGCGTACTGAAAGTTACTCGAAGTGCTCCTACTTATGTTCACTTTATGTGGATAGAGTTTCCACAGTAGGCACTGCTGGCAGGGGTGCTAAACTGAAAGCACTGCTGATCACGGGATGCCTAAAGATGCCTCTCTATCAGCCAAGAGGAAAGCTGGAAATTGTCACAGTGGGGCTTCAGAACAGGTCGGTGAGGAGCGTTCCAAAAATATGATCGCTGGCTCGTCTACCGGCTCTCCTCCCAGCTAGACGTATTTCCTACCTCTTCTCTTAGGGTACCGTGCCCTCAGTCTGGCAGTGATGCCGTAGCACACATCACCTGTCTCCCATAACATTAGAGCTTGGAGACTATAAACTCCAAGTGTGACAGTTAAAATTTATTGTTATAATTTTCATGTCCAGAAATCTCCTAAAACACCCATATGCCCATATTCCACCTTCATCCTAACTTGGCCATCACTGCACACCGTCACCTTGCTCAGTTCTGACATTTGGACGATCGTGTATGGCACAGACATAGTACGTACTTTTTGCACTGAAAAGGGACTGAATTTTCAATGTTTCCAAAAATCACAATGCTACAGTCACAAATAAATACCTCAAAATTTAATCTTTAGAGTTCTTTTTAATTATTAACCCGAGTTTTCAATATGAGTTTAAGAATGCCTTTCAAAAAAATTATCAACTCGGTACTCTCCCAAATTGTCTTTTAAATGTTCACCTTGTATGTGCTTGAATGTTTTATATTGAATACATTTCAACCTGCTACATGTTGACTGAAATATTCTGTACATGCATTGTTTTGTTTGTTCTGAAGTGAGTGAAGTTAGTATTGAAATAATGCTAGACAAAGTTCATGACAAAGGTGTGCACGGTTTTGAGTTCAGTTGGTCATACCGATTCTGGACATCAGTTCTGTCCCATGACAATCATGTTTTGGTGTGCAACATTACATAAGTGCGTACAGAAAGGGAACAGAACACTGATAATATTTGTTTTGTGTGTATATTATTCTTTGGAATGTAGAGTGTTGTGACAGATTGATCTGTAGCATAGCCCAAGTTCTAGGTTAGGTTGAAAGCTGACAGTTGGGTTGTGATTTAGTGAAACCAACAAATGTGAATATGAAATCTCAGTTCTGGTGACATACTTATCTGTAGCGTAGACCAAGGTGTAGGTTAGGCTGAAGGGAACAGTGTGGTTCTGAGTTGGCATAGCGCTACCAAAGGCTTCTGTTCAGTCAATGAGTAGAACGATAGCTTCTTACGGAATCGTGTCGATTGGCTTTGCCAACTCACAATCAAATTATCATCTTTCAATCTAACCTAGACTTTGGGCTATACAAGAAATCAGGCTGTCACCAAAAATTTTATTAAAAATAGAAAGAATATTATCAAATAAATATTGAAATAAACATTCTCAGTGATATCTTTTATCACCAGATACAGGTTCTGTGGTGTCACACATCCTTTGCTGTGCTTGGCTGATAAAGGAAATGAAGTAAGTGCCATGTTGATTTATGTGCTTATAGAGCTTTAGTGCTGCACTTTGTTGTTTTCATATTTATATGTTTTTAGTACAAAAATATGCAGGTTAACTGATACACCACATTGAAGATTTCTCCAAAATGCCTCAGTATGCAGTGTTTAATACTATATAAAGCTTCATAATCTACTTCTAAACTATGTACAATGATCACTTAGTGAACACTGTGCTAATAAAGCAGATGAATACTTTATCTGGAATACAAAAATTGGAATCTGAATGTAGTTCTACAAACAAATGAGGAACATGCACGGATGAGCCAGACAAGGAACAGTTCGAGACTATTCAGCTAGGATGCTTTAGGGAAATAATGGATATTCACAGAACAACAATTTCCATTAGATATCCCTCCTTCACCATTATTATCATAACTCTACACACACAAGCCAAAGGAAATACATAACTATTTTCTCTGTGATAAATATGTAATCAGGAAAACTTCTATGGTAAAAGCAATAGGTAATAAATCAAACAAGACTCACCAACATTGCAAATTATAAAATTCTGATGGTAGCTACTAGTCACCAGGACACCACCAATTTTCACAGTACTGCCCACATATATATCATTTGGCCACTTCAGTCTCAAATTGAGGTTCTAAGCAGAATAAACAACATGAAGTTAGAAGGACAACAGCACAATTTTTTTTTCTGAGACAAGTACATAAAGGGTGAACAAACACAACTACATTCCACTTATACTTTAAACTGGTCAGCCATAACATTATTAACACTTTTCTACCATGTGAATCAGCACAACTAGGCTACAAGGAGGGTGTGTAATATGATGCATAATATATGTCACATTTAACAGGAATGTAACAAAAAACATTGACTCTGGGTGCACAGAAGGGGGAAAGTTGCTGATTTAAATTATTTCAACCAACGGTGAACAGCAATGGTACAACTGCTGGAAATAGTATCACAGAAACAAGCTCATTCAATGTTCAGATGCTGCCATCTTCCCCTAGTGTCTACCACAAATGGATGAATGAGAGTTCAACTATTAACAGACAAGAGACCAATAAGACATTTGTATCTGATGAAACACTGCAGGTGTCGAAGACTTGCTCACAGTGTAAACCAGAACACTCGATGATTTATGGTGTATATGGCAGTGTAATACAATGCTAAGGATTGCAACATGTGTTTTGAGGCATATTATTCCACCACACATTGTAGCAAATGGACCAATGTGAGTGATCTACTTTTGACCTAAAAACTTTGGTTACGGTTGCAGTGCTCATGACAGTCATATGGCAATTTAGAAAAACTGAAATAATAATGCTGAATCCCACTCCTGTTATATTACATTGATGGCCAAGTAAACATACCCTGTGATCTGGAACATCCACTCAAAATTTACATAACAACATAAACATGAAGTCAAATTGTTGCAGTATATTCAAATGCACCGCCCTGTAACCTAAGCTCACTGTAGAAGTCAACAAAAAAGAAAAAAAAAAATTATTTTTCTGATCAACTGCAACTTTTATGTTTTTAAAGTTTATTTAATAAGCACCTCCAACAGAATCAGCATGGTTTTCTGAAACAAAGGACATGTGAAATTATACTTTGTCTGCCTGCAGACGGCCCAGAAAGCTACAGATATGAGTTGTAGATACTTGATTGTTTTAATTTTGGAAGTGCTTGAGACAATTAGAGACCATTAGTTAATCAATGACATATGCACCATAGGAATATTTGATCTGGTTTGTTGAGGTGTAGCGATACACATCAATCATAGGGAATCTCACAGAAGCTTTCTTACCACACACTTTCGTATGCTGAGAATAACATACGTAGATTCTTGAGTGAGCTGGCTTTTGAAGCCATGTGCATACACTGAACAACGATTCAATATTTGATACATTACAATGAATGATTAAAGATAGTTCTAATAACCCAGCCATTGTGAAACTTTGTATAAACCTGTCTAAAGATGATAGTTAACAACAGTATGAACTTCAGCTTCTTATGTTAAGTAATTTTTGATATACAAACATTTACCTAAACACTCACAATTCATAGCTTTCTTTGACAAATAATTTGCTGATATGTTAATATATTTTGCTTAGAGATCAGTGAAGAATGTTAAGTAAACATGTTATCCTTAAATAACGAAATAAACAACATTTTAACAAAGAGACCATAATTTACTTGAAAAATCAATTTCAGACTGCTATTATTATTTCTGCTGGATAATGTTATCTTCATATTTTACTGTCTGAGTGAATAAGGGAATGACTGTGGCATATACGTGAAGTATGGCTCATTGACATTGAGAATAACTAAGTGTGAGCAAGTGTGGGACTCTGACTGTGTAGCCTTAGCACGAGTTACATGCACAGTAGAAAATAATAATTATAAAGCAGCCAGTTTTTGGTGTTTTAGAAATTTAAAACTTACTACACTCCTCCAGGGGATTAGATATGGTGTTAATTTGATTTTATTTGTTTTTTGGGGCTGTGTTATTTTGTAACTTCATGTAAAGTGATTTAAGAATGGGGAATGGTCCAAAGAGTGAGAGTACTAGGATATGTGAATCGAAATACAAACCTGAATGGCTACTGTGTTATTTGGCCAATCAGAGAAGAGATCTTTATGCCTCTTTGGTACTGGGAGCTCTAGGCATATTCATTAAGATTGAGTAATAGTTGTTTGCGTAAGAATTTGATTCACTGGTAAAAGTTTATCATCATTCGTAGATTACAGCTATGGAAATTTCAAACTTCTCAGTGAAGACTGAGATTTTCTTTCGGAGGGTATAAATTCCACGTGACGTGCTGCACAATCATAACTGTGAACTTTCAGAGTTCAAAAGTTATGCCTGCATAGTACTGAAGCGAGCATCAAAAACTACTGAACACCATGCATCTTTTTAACCGTTTATTAATTGATGAACAAACTGTGTTACAATGGACTCGGTGAAAAATGTGTGTATACTAAGTGAAAATACAGAACAGATGCTTTAATTCAAGGACTTTTCTTTATTTAACAGTTACAGCCAGGCCTGGTATACTTAACTCACTCAGAGGGTAAGAGACTGTGAAATATATCTGTGCATCCTGTTGAACATGTAGTGCAACTAATTTGTTTACTGCTTTTCTCAGGTGGGGAACGCTATATGTCACTTCAGGGCATGCTGTACTTCTGAAGAGCTCACTAATGTCAGGAGTTTTTATGTCAGGAGGAAGGCAGAAAAAAAACCGAACCCCCACAATGTGACAGGATCAATGACTTCTTGCTTTGTAGAACTAAATCTGCAGTTATGTATATATTGTTGAAATCTATTGTAACATTTGAGATGCCTCAGGGAAGTGTACTATGACCCCTGCCATTTACAGCATACATAAAAGAGTCAGTAAATGATGTCAACAGCTCTCTAGTAATGTTTGGAGATGCTGATGTCATTTATAGAGGGGTGACAGCTCATGATAAATGTTGAGGCATTTAGCAGGAATTGTCGCAGAGCTCCATTTTATGTGGTAACTGACAAGATCTGCACAACTTATGGAATGTCTATAAATGTGATATAAATCCATCTCTCTCATTTCAACAGGATAGTCAATAACAAGAGTGCTGAACAGCTCATAAAGGCTACTCTTAAAATTTCCACACATATACGAGATGGAATTCGATGACGACGAAGATAGCATTTTCCACAAATAATTCTCCTCAAAATTAAGCATATTTGTATTAACTTTTGTTTGGCTATCATCATGTGAACAAACAACTGTGTAAAGGTCTTTATTTTCTTGGCAGATCTTATTGTCAGTTAGTGACTTGACTAATTGCTTCTGTTACACATTATACTTACTAAACTCCATTAACATTGCAAATATAACCCCTACAGTAGTTACAAACATCATATGGGCAAACAGACATGAAAGCTGCTGTATCTATCATAACTTTTAACATCAGAAACTACCTGCAGAATTATAGCATCACAATCATCAGTCATGCCTTCAGCCGCCGAGCAGTGTGTCAGCAGTGCGCAAGTAGCAGCAAGTGGCTTATTTAGTGTTCATATAAGTGTAGTAGTCAAGTTGAAAATTTGTTTGAGTGTTCTTAGCGCACTTGTTTAGTTAAATCCGTCAAATCATTGTGTAGTTTCGTAATTAGCAGAGGCAGATTTGCATTTTAATATCTGTGACATGTAAAGTCGCGTAGTCGTCTGTCATTTGTTTATTTCTTTCAAATAGTCTTTGTACGTTACTGGCAGTACAGTTAGCCTTCTGCCGCCGAGCAGTGTGTCAGCAGTGTGCAAGTAGCAGCATTACTGCATTTACTAGGAAGTCTTGTATTTTAATAACCGTTTAAATTTTGTGTCGAATTGATTGTGCTCTCTGTAGATTGGATCAGACGTTCTTTGCACAACAGTATTTAGCACGGATAGGGACTGCGACTGCTGTGTTCGGATGCGGGCTGAGTTGGCATCCCTTTGCTCCCAGCTTCAGGCAGTGTTGGCTTCAGTCACACAGCTTGAGACTGTTGCCAATGGGCATCACTGTGGGGGTCCGGACGGGGGTTTGTTGGGGACGGCCAGCTAGTCCTACACATCCCCCAATCGGACTACTGCTGTGGCTGCCCGGGATACTGCCCACATTGAGGCTGACCCGTCACCCGTGGTAGAGTGGGAGGTCGTCTCGAGGTGTGGCAGGGGGCGAAAGACATTCCGGAGGGCTGAACAGAAGGCCTCTCCAGCTTGTCTGACGAACCGGTTTCAGGCTCTGTCTCTGGCCTGATACTGATCTTCGGCCGGACATGACTGCTTGTCCTGTTCCAGAGGTTGCCCCTCAGTCAGCAAGATCCGGGCAGTCACAGAGGGTGGACTTACTGGTAGTTGGGAGCTCCAACATCAGGCACGTAATGGGGCCCCTAAGGGATATGGCTGCCATGTGCATACCAGGGGGAGTCATTCCAGATGTGGAAAAGGTCCTTCCGAATGCCATGAAGGGTACAGGGTGCACCCATCTGCAGGTGGTCACTCATGTCAG
Source organism: Schistocerca serialis cubense (assembly GCF_023864345.2). Taxonomy (NCBI): domain Eukaryota; kingdom Metazoa; phylum Arthropoda; class Insecta; order Orthoptera; family Acrididae; genus Schistocerca; species Schistocerca serialis. The sequence continues at coordinate 1,766,905 of NC_064640.1, forward strand.
CACTAATGATGTGTGTCGTTATGGATCGGAGCAAATCCTCTCTGTCTTCCGGCAGCTATCTGATTTGGTGAAGACTGCCAGTCTCGCTAGCGGGATGAAAGCTGAGTTCACCATCTGCAGCATCACCGACAGGGCTGACTGTGGACCTTTGGTACAGAGCTGAGTGGATTGTCTGAATCAGAGGCTGAGACGATTCTGCGACCATGTGGGCTGCAAATTCCTTACTTGCGCCATAGGGTGGTGGGGTTTCGGGTCTCACTGGATAGGTCAGGAGTCCACTACACACAGCAGGCGGCTACACGGGTAACAGGGGTTGTGTGGCGTGGACTGGGCGGTTTTGTAGGTTAGATGGCCTCAGGCATGTACAGAAAGGGCAACAGCCTCAAAGGGTGCGGGGCAAAGTCAGAACACGCGGGGACCAACAGCAATCGGAGTTGTAATTGTAAACTGTCGAAGCTGCACTGGTAAAGTAACGGACCTTCAAGCGCTGCTAGAAAGCACCGAAGCTGAAATCGTTAGAGGTACGGTAAGCTGGCTAAAGCCAGAGATAAATTTTGCCAAAATTTTTACAAAGGCACAGACGGTGTTTAGAAAGGATAGATTGCATGCAACTGGTGGTGGCGTGTTTGTCGCTGTTAGTAGTAGCTTTTCTGTAGTGAAATAGAAGTGGATAGTTCCTGTGAATTATTATGGGTGGAGGTTATACTCAACAACTGAGCTAGGTTAATAATTGGCTCCTTTTACCGACCTCCTGACTCAGCAGCATTAGTGGCAGAACAACTGAGAAAAAATTTGGAATACATTTCACATAAATTTCCTCAGCATGTTAAAGTCTTAGGTGCAGATTTCAATTTACCAGATATAGACTGGGACACTCAGTTGTTTAGGACGGGTGGTAGGGACAAAGCATCGAGTGCCATTATACTGAGTGCAATATCCGAAAATTACCTCAAGCAATCAAACAGAGAACCGATTCGTGGAGATAACATCTTGGACCAACTGATAACAAACAGACCCGAACTTTTCAACTCTGTAAGCGCAGAACAGGGAATCAGTGATCATAATGCCGTACAAGTTTATATGCCAACTAGCTCTGCAGATGATGAAGAAATTGAAGAAACGTATGATGAAATAAAAGAAATTATTCAGATAGTGAAGGGAGATGAAAATTTAATAGTCATGGGTGACTGGAATTCGGTAGTAGGAAAAAAGAGAGAAGGAAACATAGTAGGTGAATATGGATTGGGGGTAAGAAATGAAACAGGAAGCCGCCTGGTAGAATTTTGCGCAGAGCATAACTTAATCATAGCTAACACTTGGTTCGAGAATCATGAAAGAAGGTTGTATACATGGAAGAACCCTGCAGATACTAAAAGGTATCTGATAGATTATATAGTGGTAAGACAGAGATTTAGGAACCAGGTTTTAAATTGTAAGACATTTCCAGGAGCAGATGTGGACTCTGACCACAATCTATTGGTTATGAACTGTAGATTAAAACTGAAGAAACTGCAAAAAGGTGGGAATTTAAGGAGATGGGACCCGGATAAACTGAAAGAACCAGAGGTTGTACAGAGTTTCAGGGAGAGCATCAGGGAACAATTGACAGGAATGGGGGAAAGAAATACAGTAGAAGATGAATGGGTAGCTTTGAGGGATGAAATAGTGAAGGCAGCAGAGGATCAAATAGGTAAAAAGACGAGGGCCAGTAGAAACCCTTGGGTAACAGAAGACATATTGAATTTAATTGATGAAAGGAGAAAATATAAAAATGCAGTAAATGAAGCAGGCAAAAATGAATACAAACTCCTCAAAATTGATATTGACAGGAAGTGCAAAATGGCTAAGCAGGGATGGCTGGAGGACAAATGTAAGGGTGTAGAGGCTTATCTCATTAGGGGTAAGATAGATACTGCCTACAGGAAAATTAAAGAGATCTTTGGAGAAAAGAGAACCACTTGTATGAATATCAACAGCTCAGATGGAAACCCAGTTCTAAGCAAAGAAGGGAAACAGAGAGGTGGAAGGAGTATATAGAGGGTCTATACAAGGGCGATGTACTTGAAGACAGTATTATGGAAATGGAAGAGGATGTAGATGAAGACGAAATGGGAGATATGATACTGTGTGAATAGTTTGACAGAGCACTGAAAGACCTAAGTCGAAACAAGGTCCCGGGAGTAGACAACATTCCATTAGAACTACTGACAGTCTTGGGAGAGCCAGTCCTGACGAAACTCTACCACCTGGTGAGCAAGATGTATGGGGCAGGCGAAATGCCCTCAGACTTCAAAAAGAATATGATAATTCCAATCCCAAAGAAAGAAGGTGTTGACAGATGTGAAAATTACTGAACCATTAGTTTAATAAGTCACGGCTGCAAAATACTAACGTGAATTCTTTACAGACGAATCGAAAAACTAGTAGAAGCCGACATTGGGGAAGATCAGTTTGGATTCCGTAGAAATATTGGAACATGTGAGGCAATACTGACTCTATGGCTTATCTTAGAAGCTAGAGTAAGGAAAGGCAAACCTACGCTTCTAGCATTTGTAGACTTAGAGAAAGCTTTTGACAATGTTGACTGGAATACTCTCTTTCAAATTCTGAAGGTGGCAGGGCTAAAATATGGGGAGCGAAAGGCTATTTACAATTTGTATAGAAACCAAACGGCAGTTGTAAGAGTCGAGGGGCATGAAAGGGAAGCAATGGTTGGGAAGGCAGTGAGACAGGGTTGTAGCCTCTCCCCGATGTTATTCAATCTGTATATTGAGCAAGCAGTGAAGGAAACAAAAGAAAAATTCAGAGTAAGTATTAAAATCCATGGAGAAGAAATAAAAACTTTGAGGTTCGCAGATGACATTGCAATTCTGTCAGAGACAGCAAAGGACTTGAAAGAGCAGTTGAACGGAATGGATAGTGTCTTGAAGGGAGGATATAAGATGAACGTCAACAAAAGCAAAACGAGGATAATGGAATGTAGTCGAATTAAGTCGGGTGATGTTGAGGGTATTAGATTAGGAAACGAGACACTTAAAGTAGTAAAGGAATTTTGCTATTTGGGGAGCAAAATAAGTGATGATGGTCGAAGTAGAGGGGATGTAAAATGTAGACTGGCAATGGCAAGGAAAGCGTTTCTGAACAAGAGAAATTTGTTAACATGGAGTATTGATTTAAGTGTCAGGAAGTCGTTTCTGAAAGTATTTGTATGGAGTGTAGCCATGTATGCATGTGAAACATGGACGATAAATAGTTTGGACAAGAAGAAAATAGAAACTCTCGAAATGTGGTGCTACAGAAGAATGCTGAAGGTTAGATGGGTAGATCACATAACTAATGAGGAGGTACTGAATAGGATTGGGGAGAAGAGAAGTTTGTGGCACAACTTGACTAGAAGAAGGGATCGGTTGGTAGGACATGTTCTGAGGCATCAAGGGATCACCCATTTAGTATTGGAGGGCAGTGTGGAGGGTAAAAATCGTAGAGGGAGACCAAGAGATGAATACACCAAGCAGATTCAGAAGGATGTAGGTAGCAGTAGGTACTGGGAGATGAAGCAGCTTGCACAGGATAGAGTATCATGGAGAGCTGCATCAAACCAGTCTCAGGACTGAAGACCACAACAACAAGGCCGTTGCAGCATCCCTCAATATGGTAGTAAATAGAAATATAAAAAAAGGGAGGAAGGTTTATTTGCTTAGCAAGAGTAATAGGAGGCAGATTTCAGACTACCTAACATTTCAAAACGTAAAATTTTTGTTCCAACACTGAGAATGTTGAGTGTTTATGGAAAAAGTTCAAAGCAATCGTAAAATGCGTTTTAGACAGGTACGTGCCAAGTAAAACTGTGAGGGATGGGAATAAACCCACCGTGGTTCAACAACAAAGTTAGGAAACTACTGCGAAAGCAAAGAGAGCTTCACTGCAAATTTAAACGCAGCCAAAACCTCTCAGACAAACAGAAGCTAAACGATGTCAAAGTTAGCATAAGGAGGGCTATGTGTGAAGTGTTCAGTGAATTCGAAAGTAACATTCTATGTACCAACTTGACAGAAAATCCTAGGAAGTTCTGGTCTTACATTAAATCAGTAAGTGGATCGAAACAGTATATCCAAACACTCTGGGATGATAATGGCATTGAAACAGAGGATGACACATGTAAAGCTGAAATACTAAACACCTTTTTCCAAAGCTGTTTCACAGAGGAAGACCACACTGCAAGTCCTTTTCTAAATCCTCCCATGAACGAAAAAATGGCTGACATCAAAATAAGTGTCCAAGGAATAGAAAAGCAACTGAGATCACTCAACAGAGGAAAGTCCACTGGACCTGACCGGATACCAATTCGATTCTACACAGAGTATGCGAAAGAACTTGCCCCCCTTCTAGCAGCCATGTACCTCAAGTCTCTAGAGGAACGGAAGGTTCCAAATGATTGGAAAAGAGCACGAGTAGTTCCAGTTTTCAAGAAAGGTCGTCGAGCAGATTCGCAAAACTATAGGCCTATATCACCGACATCGATCTGTTGTAGAATTTTAGAATATCTTTTTTGCTCGCGTGTCATGTCATTTCTGGTAACCCAGAATCTACTCTGTAGGAATCAACATGGATTCTGGAAACAGCGATCGTGTGAGACCCAACTCGCTTTATTTGTTCATGAGACCCAGAAAATATTAGATACAGGCTCCCAGGTAGATGCTATTTTCCTTGACTTCCGGAAGGCGTTCGATAAAGTTCCACACTGTCGCCTGATAAACAAAGTTAGAGCCTACGGAATATCAGACCAGCTGTGTGACTGGATTGAAGAGTTTTTAGCAAACAGAACACAGCTTGTTGTTCTCAATGGAGAGACGTCTACAGACGTTAAAGTAACCTCTGGCGTGCCACAGGGGAGTGTTATGGGACCATTGTTTTTCACAATATATATAAATGACCTAGAAGATAGTGTCAGAAGTTTCATGCAGCTTTTTGCAGATGATGCCGTAGTAGACAGAGAAGTTGCAGCATTAGAAAATTGCAGCGAAATGCAGGAAGATCTGCAGCGGATAGGCACTTGGTGCAGGGAGTGGCAACTGACCTTTAACATAGACAGATGTAATGTATTGTGAATACATAGAAAGAATGATCCTTTATTGGATGATTATATGATAGCGGAACAAACACTGGTAGCAGTTACTTCTGCAAAACATCTGGGAGTATGCTTACGGAACGATTTGAAGTAGATTGATGATATAAAATTAAATGTTGGTAAGGCGGGTGCCAGGTTGAGATTCATTGGGAGAGTCCTTAGAAAATGTAGTCCATCAACAAAGGAGGTGGCTTACAAAACACTCGTTCGACCTATACTTGAGTATTGCTCATCAGTGTGGGAACTGTACCAGGTCGGGTTGACAGAGGAGATAGAGAAGATCCAAAGAAGAGCGGCGCATTTCGTCACAGGGTTATTTGGTAAGCGTGATAGTGTTACGGAGATGTTTAGCAAACTCAAGTGGCAGACTCTGCAAGAGAGGCGCTCTGCATCACGGTGTAGCTTGCTGTCCAGGTTTCGAGAGGGTGAGTTTCTGGATGAGGTATCAAATATATTGCTTCCCCCTACTTATACCTCCCGAGGAGATCACGAATGTATAATTAGAGAGATTCGAGCATGCACGAAAGGCTTTCCGGCAGTCGTAATGAAAGTGGCACGTAAAGTGCCCTCCGCCACACACTGTTGGGTGGCTTGCAGAGTATAAATGTAGATGTAGACTAAAATAGTATACATGAATTTATCATCAGTTGACTGATCATATTACTGCCATAAGATGACTTCGCATTGCTTCCTTAGTATCTATATAACTACTAGCAGATTTTTATTTTTTATATCACATTACTTATAGTAGACAGTGCAAGCAGCACATACCTCATATCCTGGCAGAGAGCAAATTGATGAGACAATGGCAAGTCCTGCTAGATGCTGCACGAGCAACAAATGTTGTCCTAAATATGAACTTCTTGAAATGTGAAGATGAACTGAAAAAACTGCACATCCTTCAGGACTTATCCAAGTATTTCCACTTCGACCTGAAAATCCAATCAAATATTACTGAAACTATGTTAGAAAAAGCAGTCAATTTTAAAACAGACTAATACAACTCTGACAATCTGCAAGCCTTACCATAAACTCCAGTTAATTCAAGAATGCAAATGACATATTCTCAGCAAATTATCAACCTGGAAATCAAGTATGCCCCCCTCCTTACTCTCAACAATAATAAGACTCTTACAACAGTACTCAAATCCAACCATGTAGTGGCATTCTGGATAGGTTGATACGGGTATGCCTGTAACAGTAACCACCTCGCTTAATTATAATAGTTCTTATCACAAACTTCTTGAGATTTGGGAATGGGGCAAGATCCAAGGGCACAGAGAGGATTGTTGTTCACCAACATCCCATTCAAACACCATCTACAAAATAAAATAACATTTTAAAGCTCACCCTCATTCATAATTCAGCTATAAGACCTCCATCATAAGACAGTGGGGACAATGTTTAGCACAAGCCACAACAGAACAATATGTAAGTTACTTGATTGGCAGCTACCATGTCTCTTCTATTCTCACAATGTATGGTCCTAAACCTATCTACATACATATGTAATGGAAGGAAACATTCCACGTGGGAAAAATTATATATAAAAACAAAGATGAGGTGACTTACCGAACAAAAGCGCTGGCAGGTCGATAGACACACAAACAAACACAAACATACACACAAAATTCAAGCTTTCGCAACAAACTGTTGCCTCATCAGGAAAGAGGGAAGGAGAGGGGAAGACGAAAGGAAGTGGGTTTTAAGGGAGAGGGTAAGGAGTCATTCCAATCCCGGGAGCGGAAAGACTTACCTTAGGGGGAAAAAAGGACAGGTATACACTCGCACACACGCACATATCCATCCACACATACAGACACAAGCAGACATATTTAAATACGAGTGATTTAAATATGTGATTGTGATGAGTGATTTAAATATGTCTGCTTGTGTCTGTATGTGTGGATGGATATGTGCGTGTGTGCGAGTGTATACCTGTCCTTTTTTCCCCCTAAGGTAAGTCTTTCCGCTCCCGGGATTGGAATGACTCCTTACCCTCTCCCTTAAAACCCACTTCCTTTCGTCTTCCCCTCTCCTTCCCTCTTTCCTGATGAGGCAACAGTTTGTTGCGAAAGCTTGAATTTTGTGTGTATGTTTGTGTTTGTTTGTGTATCTATCGACCTGCCAGCGCTTTTGTTCGGTAAGTCACCTCATCTTTGTTTTTATATATAATATCTACATACATACATATATGTAAATGGATGTACGTTTCTTCCACATCTCCTCCTAAACCAATGGCTCAATTTGGTGCAAATACTATTTATTGTCTGGAAAGAAGTACTGTTGGGGTAAGTACTACTTTGATCCCATAGGGGTGGTGGTGAGAGTGAAAAAGGTTGGTATTGCATTACAACTAGGCTGCCTTGCACGATTGGTATGTTGTGCAGGTAGTACTGGAATGCCTTCCAAGAAGTACGATGTGTGATTAAAAAATATGGTGAATGAAATTTTTGAGCAGCAGCTGCTCATGCTACAAACATTTCATAAAATTTGTCTGATAGCCTGATCTGTTGAGGCAGGCAGCATCAAGTTGGAATACATTGTGACTAGTCAGTCAGCGTAAAGAGATGCTAGGATGAGTTGCATCTATCATGTCCATTGGGCATCATGGATTTTGAACAACATGCAAACATTAAGTTTTGTTTCCAGTTGCAAAAAAGTGCCAAGGAAACTCACTGAATGTTGAAATTGGTGTATGGTGATAATTCTGTAACTCTGATGACATTTTACAAGTGGTATAAGTGATTTAAAAGTGAAAATAAGTTGATAGAAAATAAGCAACATTCGGGGTGTCCATTAACCTCAGAAACGAAACAAAACATGCAAGGAGTGACAACAACTGTTCGTTCAAACACACGAATAACTATTCGAGAGCTTACAGAAGAACTTAGCATCTTGTATGGGTCTGTACAAAGCATTTTAACTGATAATTTACAAATGAGATGAGTGAGTGCAAAATTTGTTCCCAGAATCTTGAGTGATGAACAGAAGGAAAATTATGTGTCAGTTTGCACGGAGTTGAAGGATCGCTTTATTCAGATCTGGAGTTCATGTTACAAAATAAATAAATAAAATTAAAAAAAGAATGTAACTGGAGATGAAACTTGGGTCTATGGGTGTGACTCTGAAATGAACATGCAGAGTTCCCAATGGAAAATCAGTGAATCTCCATGTCCTAAAAAGGAATGTCACTGAAAATCAAATATTGAAGTCACGTTCATTGTTTTTATTGATACTGAGAGCATAGTGCGATCTGAGTTCATTCCAAGAGGAACAACTGTAAATGCTAAACTTCACAAGGCCTTACTGCAATGTTTGTTAGTTATGTATGACGAAAGAATCCAGAAAAATGGGCCAATGGCTTCCTGATTCATCAAGACAATGCACAGTGCCATAGCTCACTTTTGATTCATGAGGTTTTGGCTGGAAAAAGTGTCCCTTCTGTCCATATCCACCTTATTCATAATAGATAGCACAACTTTACTTCTGGCTCTTCTCAAAAATTAAAACCATGGTTAAAGAAAAATGTTTTGACAACATTTCTGACACTGAGAAGGCCATGGCAGAGCAGCTGAACACCCTTAGAAGAGAAGCCTTCCAGAAATGCTTCCGTGCTTGGATTCAACATTGGGATACATGAATTGTTAGCCAAGGACAGTAATCTGCTAATAAAATTACTCAGTGTCTTTTTTATCACACCTTGAATATGTGTGGATGAGCACAGAGAAGGGACAGGAGGAGATGTACAGAGAGAGTGAGGAGGAGGACATGGACAGAGAGAGGGGTGAGGAGAAGTTGGGCAGAATGAGGGTTGAGGAGGAGTTGGACAGAGTGAGGGTGAGGGGGAGATGTAATGGAAGGGGGAGGAGGAGAAGATCAGAGAGAAGGGAGGAGGGAATGAACAGAGAGTGGGTGAAGGGTGAAGTACTGTAGGACACTTTTTCTGAAAACTTCTTTGAGCAGCTAGTTTGGCAGCCTACACGCAATGGAAATATCTTAGAACATGTAGCTATAACTAGGCCAGACCTTGTCAATAACGTCAGTACAGAAACAGGGATTAGCGATTCTGATGTCATTATAACAACTATGGATACAAAAGTTAATAAATCAATTAAGAAGGCTAGGAGAATGTTTCTGCTAGATTGAGCAGATAAGCAGTTGTTAGCATCTCACTTAGACAGTGAACTGACATCACTTAGTTCCAGTAAGATGGACATAGAGGTATTATGGGCAAAGTGTAAGCTGGAGAATTATGTGCCTAGTAAGTGGATTATGGAAAAGATCCAACATGGTGTAACAATGAGATTCAGAAAATGTTGAGGAAGCAGAGGTTGTTGTACTGTTGGTTCAACAGATAATGTCCAAATGATGACAAAAGAAGGTTAGTAGAGATTTGTGTGTCTGTGAAAAGATCTAGGTGGGAAACATATAACTACAACCACCATCATCACACCTTAGCAAAAGATATTGCTGAGAACCCAAGAAAATTCTTGTTCATACATAAAATTGCTGAGTGGATCCAAGGTTTCCATCCAGTCACTTGTTGACCAGTCTGGTGTGGCAGACGAAGGTAGCAAAACGAAAGCTGAAGTTTTAAATTTCACGTTCAAGAAATCGTTCATGCAGGAGAATCGTACAACATACTGTCGCTCGACCTTTGAACAGACTACAGTATGGACGACAAAGCAGTATGCATCCCTGGTGTAGAGAAAGAACTGAAGGAGTTGAAAACAAATAAATCACCAGGTCTGGATGGAATTCCAATTTCACTTTTGAAAGAGTACTCTATGGCATTGGCCCCTTACCTAGCTTGCATTTATTGTGAATCTCTTGTCCAGTGCAAAGTCTCAAGTGGTTAGAAAAAAGCTCAGGTGACTCCTGTGTATAAGAAGGGCAAAAGAATGGACCCACAAAATTACAGACCAATATTCCTAACACCAGTTTGCTGCAGAATCCTTGTACATATTCTCAGTTTGTATGTAACAAATTTCTTGAGACTGAGAAACTTATGTCCACAAATCAGCGTGGTTTTAGAAGGATTACTTGTGTGAAACTTGCTTGCACTTTTCTCACATGATACACTGTGAACCATGGGTGAAGGGCAACAGGCGGATTCCATATTTCTAGATTTCTGGAAAGCATTTGACACGGTATCTCACTGCAGTCTGTTAAAGAAGGTACGATCATAAGGAATAGGTTCACAGTCATGTGGGTTGCTCAAAGACTTCTAAAGTTAGAGAAAC